>NW_028279889.1:0-73154 GCF_059751315.1 Micrasema longulum
TTGTCATCTTGTTTCATAATCCAGTCTTCTATTTTATTTGTTCTTGTATAATTGATTTCAATATCTTCATCCATATATGAAAAAGCCATATCTAGTACTGAATTTTTTGCTGCGCAAATAAGAGCATTTTTTTATATATAGGACATGTTTTATCATTTGCTTGATGATTTACAGCATTTTTTTTATCATTTTTTTCATTGTATTTAGAGCAGTTAAGACAGATTGGTGAGCTTTTGTCTTTTTTAATACATTCTCTATAAGAATGATCATCGGCACAAAAAGAACATTTAGGTTTTGTATTATCTTTGTGGAGACATCTAGCAGACGAATGTCCAAAGAATAAACAGTGAAAACACTGCAGTAGAGGGTTTGCATCCTCAACATATATCCTTTGATAGCCCAAATATAATTGACCTAGTATGTGAAATAATTCAGTCAAATGAATCTCTTCACAACAATAAAGGTTTCAGCTCTTTAACTTCACTAAAATCAACAAATTAAAGAATTGAAGAAATGTGGATGTTCAAACATTGGCAAAATGGTGAATGTTACACAGTGTGTAAAGTGGCCACTTAAACCAGCCATTAACAGGTCATAAGCCTTGTAAATGCCTAAACTTCCGTATTTCCTTCTTTAAGGTATTCCCACCCCTGTTGTAATTTGTTAATCTTACAAATTTCTAGTTTTTTTTTTACGTTTGCTTAATAAAAGTACCTGTTTTTTTTATAGTCTAGTCTGTAAAATATTTGATGTAAAAAATAACATAGTAATACAGAAAATTATCTTGTATTTGTGTTATGATACTAAATTGTTCACAGTCTGGTAACATTACGCGGCCACTTCACGCATGCGCGCAGGTGGGATGTCAGACTTTTGGACGCAGTGCAATGTATGCAAACATGATTCTACGCACCTTCTGGCATATTATAATTAAATGACATAGTTATATTATTATGATGTAAATCTTCAATACGATAGCTTCAAGGACCGCGAGGAGCAACAATGACGTAAAACGTTTTCCTTACTAGTTTCCGCTTTTGTTCTGTCAGGGATTATTATGTTTGGCTCCTTTATACTCCGACAGAGAAACAATAAAGCAAAGAGAACTGAAACGTCTTCCTTCTAACTTTCATTTTCTCTCAAATGATATTTGCGGTAAGCTTTATTTTCTCGCCGAGAGTACTGTACATTTTTGTTATTCGAGTCGATTTCATGAATTCAAGGAGTAATAGATATTAACTTTATTCGACACGTCCGTGTTTACATTCTTTAGTCAACCTCTCTATAACATAGACTTTTTTATGTTAAAATGGTTCATTTTCATACATTCTAAAATACATCGATCAAATAAACATACTATAACAACAGCGATGAGGATCATACGAAGGGAATATGGAAGTCGAAGCATTTACAGGGTTTATGACCCGTCATTTTCTGGTTTAAGTGGCCATTTCACCATTCTGCCTATCTATATTTCTTCAATAATTTATTCTGTTGATTTTTATCTCCTATTAATATTAACAACTCCCAAGCAGGTTGAATTCAGTTCTAGTCTACAAAAATTTGTAGAGACTCAAAATACGGTTTATACTGTTAAATGGGGAATTCAGTTTTGCGCAAGTCAAAAAGTGTGTAGGTATGTGTAGCGGGGAATAATTTCTATAGGATTACGGATTATTTCGTTACACCCATAAGTAAACACTTGGTCAAATGAATTTCAGAAAATAAAACGTTGAGAAAAAAAATAACAAATCGTGTTTTTAGATTTTTATTTTATTTATTTATTTAACTTTTTGTCCATAATTTTATTTGTACATTGGCGGGCTTATTACCAAATGGCAATTTCTTCCAACCAACCGATAAAATAAAAGTAACAGAACATATTCAATATAAAAAAAGATTAAAAAGCTAAAGATAAATTAAAATATAAATAAACGTATTTCTTTATAAATTACCTTAAATCAAAACTATCACTCAATGAAAAAATGGAAAAAAGAGGAAAAAGGAAAGGAGGAGAGATTAGGGAGAGAAAGGAGATGTTTCTTCAGACGTGATTTAAACAGAGATAATGTAGTAACATCTTTGATGGTGGATGGGAGATGATTCCACTGTCGAGCCGCATGGACACTATTTTAGTTAGAGAAGAAAGAGGAATTGTGGATGGGTATTAAGAGAGTGCCCTGAGAACTAGAACGAAGAGGTAAACCATGAGCTGATAAGCGTTGAAATTTTTCACGCAGGTATATAGGAGCGTTAGTACTATGAAGTACATAGAATGTCTCTAACTTGACATTTTTAAGTGATTTGAGTAATATAAAAATTAATTATATAACCTATTCCTAAAGTAGGAATATTTCTCTCGGAAGACATTGATTGTCTCTAAATCAATTTTTATATCTACGGTATAGCGGAAATGAATGATTTATTATTTTTTTTCTCATAATAAACATTACTAATAATTAAAATACTGCGTGTAATTCATTCGATTATTTAATTCATTCAAGTACTAACCATTCGATCGGTAAATTTAGTCGATCATTTTCATCAGAAGAGAAAATATCAAAATTTGAAATCAAATATAAGAAAAAAAATAAACACATATATAAATAGTGTGTGCTCATAAATGTAATCAAAACAAGATAAAAAATATAACAAAGTAAATTGAAAATTTAAATTCATACTTTAGAAAAGGTTATAAAAATAAATTATGTAAATAATTGCGCTTTTATATTGTAGAAAATTTGTTAAATCAAATAAATAAATGAAAATAATATTTTTATTCCAGATCAAGTAGCGCAATACCAAACTAGCTATATAACCAGTACCAGAATCGGGTTGTAGTCCTGTGGCTATAATCGTGGACTCACGGATCAGAGGTCCCGAGTTCGACCGCCACTCTACCCTAACTTAATTCCCCCTTCGTAATAGTTTATTATTTAAGTCGTTAAAAATGGCCCCGAAAATGGAAATGTTTCGATAAATTATAAGATCGAAAATATTTTTTTTTAAAAAGCAGTAATTAATTTAAATAAATAGAAAGATGATTCATTTAAAAATAATAAAACAAATAAAAATTATTTATTACATATAAAATCAAAAATTTTAATTGGTCAACTATTTTATGAAAATCCCTTTCCTCCACTACTCCACTCTATTTGCTCATTCCTTAACCTTCGAGCTCTTTTTTTTTTTTAATATATTATTTTTCTCTTTACCGTGTAACATGGTCTTTCATTATATTTGTGAAAAACTTTAACTGGATGTATATACTATTTTTTATATTTTGTATTCTTAAATAACAACTATTGTTTTTCCTTAATAAATAAAAAAAATAAAAAAAATCTGAATTAAGACGTATCAAGCTCCAGTGTTGGTTTCTGATTACCCATGTTCGACCAGTCAGGCTGATGATAGCATAAATAATTAAAATAAAGTTTTTTTTTTAAATCACACAGCATTGCATTACTCACAGATCTTACATTAAAAATCTTTTCAGAATAAACTACTGTCCGGAAGCTATGTTTGAACAGGTAGCAAACCGGAAACGGTTATTTTTTCAGAAGCTTATTTCTCCAACCAAGGCGACGCATCAGTTTTGAGCTTTTTGTGCCAAGAACCTTTTGGCAAACCCCGAAATGTCCCGAAACACCACAAAACCATTGAAGGCTGCGTGACGTGTTACTGAAACATCGGACATTTATTCTAAATTCGTTTTTTTTTCTGTATTCAAGAGACCGAATGTTTCCGGTTTACTAAAAGAAAATCGGTGTTTTTCTTATACCTTTTATTTATTTCTCAATGGTAGACATTTAAACTAAGATACGGAACATTTTTTATAAATATGGATGTCTAAGTACGGGTGAACTATTGCAGTGTTAAATCAACTTTTTAACTAATATTTCTCGACGATCCAGCTAAGAATTGAACGTAGTTATACAGAAAGCAGCCGGCCATAGAAAAGTGAAACTGAGATCATAGCACTTTTGTGAAAAGGGTGAATAATCGAATCTACACAACAGTTGGAATGTTTTCGGCTTTTGACAAATGATAAAAAATGAACACATTAGTTTTTTGATGTTACGAACAAGAATCTAATTACGTATTTGACCAGTTTTTCTGATTTTTAAAATACCGTAAGATTATTCTAGTGCAGTGGGTGCTTTCTGCAAATTGAAAAATGCTGATTTTGTGATCGACACTATTTTCAGATTATAGCAGTTTTTTGTACGAAAGCAACCTGGCAGTTTTTAGCAAAACATAAAATAGGCCTTACTGCATTTGAAATCACCAAAATATCATTTTTTTAAAGTCGTGGACTGGCTGCTTTCTGCATTTCTACGTTCAATTAAAGCTGGGACTTCAAGCATGGTAGACAAATGCGCCAACTACTACATAACGAAACCGACTTAATCTTACTCGAATTTGGTTTTTAGGATTATTACCTGAGGGTAGCCATCTAGTGAAAAACACTTGTCCAGGGTTCTGGTTCAATTTCAGTGAAATAAGTATATTCTTCATCTTCAATGGTTTATCAACAATATTTTGAGTTTGTCCAAATTTTTGTAGACAAAGACTGGATTGAACTCCTTGGGGAGCTGTTTATATTAACATATTACAACAGAGATAAAGTTCTTTATCTCTGTTCAATGGTTTAATTTGTAGATTTTAAACCAGTAAATACCGAAAACTATTAGAGACTTGAAATTTTTTTTGTAATTTTTTCATAAAAAAACGTTTAAAAAAAAAAAAAGTAAAGTACATGTTTAAGTTTGTAAGTGAAAATCCTTGATGTAGTTTCATTGTAATTTATTATGGAAATAAAGACGAGTGATACTTTTATCCACACATTTGGAATATCCAGTGACCGGTTTCATTGCTTTCGCGACGTCTTCGAGACTGGTATCTTTATAAAGGAGTTCAGTGTATTTATACAAAACCGAGGTAAGGATAGAGAATATAGAGGATAGAGAATTCAAAGTTATATGAAAGTAAATTAAATAAAATTATTTTTATCTTAAAGATCATTAATAATTTTTTTTCGGGTGAACCAATGAGTTGATATAATGCTATGTTAACGAGTTTAAGTATTGTAAATATAAGCGATGAAAACCATTTAAGACAATGATGTATTTTGTTTCTCCATAGTAAATGTTTTGGATAAAAATATCTGGTGAATAGTGTAAATAGATTTACCTTTGCGTTTTAAAAATAGATTTCATGATAGCAGACAATCAAATGAATTTCTGCAAACTGACAATATGAGCTGAAAATGGATAATGCAGCCAACAATTTATTAAAGATCTACTCGGACCAGAGATTACCAGCATGTAATAACACTGACTAATCTGGTGTTGAGACTTCCTTCTTGTCGGCAATCAGCTCACGCAATCAGGGACATCTATGATCAGGAACACTGCAGGCACATACATTTCGTCTGGAGGCTGTGGATGATGATGAACGGGGATGGATGATAAAATGTTTGCGGCGTTGTGCGAGTTTAGGCAAAATTATAATTACTTTCACGGCAAAAATAGCTAAATACTTTTGTCGATTCAAAAAAGCGTAGAGAACGGCGCGGGCCAAATTGAGCCAAACCAAAAATGTCCTGTCAGGCGTAGCAACTTCACAAAACCGAAATAGCTAGTATCTAGTTACACATAATTATTCTGACTTAAATATATAGAAACAAATTATCAGATCAACCAATATCAATAACATTTATTTCGTTAAGTTTTACTTTGCCAAATTCGACCAACAAGCGTTTTCGTCTAAGTAGGCATTTTCAGGACTACCTCAAAAGTAGCCATCGAGTCAAAAACACTCGTCCAGGGTTCTGGTTCTATTTCACTCATAAAACTGTATTTTTAATCCGCAAAGATACAGATAATTTTTGTATTTGAATCTGTTTTACTTATATGAACACTTTACATTGGGTTATAATTTAAATGCGTGTTTTTTTGTTTGTTTCAGAAACGTCTTGTTGAAGAAAAGGCTGTCAAAAGGACCAAATAAGATAGTTCTCACTGCGACCGACTTTGTTTTCCCTCAAGTACCTGATAGCAGAAGGGTAACACCTGTTTTTATTTACACCATAGATATATCTTTTGAAACACCTAAGTTTTCATAAATATTTATTTTAGTATCCAACTCCTATTTCGCCTTTCCAAGCCTTTAACAATTTGTATCAGAGATTTCCAAAAACGACCGAACACGCTTACCAAATATAAGTTCAACACAGGTATGTGGAAATATGAGCATTTACAGGGCAATATTTTTACATAATGTGAAAAATACACTATTCTGCCTGATGTTTGTGATTTCTCGTTTCCATAAAATAGCAATAGGAAAAAAGTGTGAATAAAAGGAAAGATTCCAAAAAAATTGCCATAATCAAGGTAAAAGATTCCATGAAAGTAATTCAACAACAATGTTTTGAGTATGTCCAAATGCTTGCAGACTAGCAGGATTTTCTCTATTTGCTGGACAAATTAAAATATGAATAACTCCCTGCCAGTTTGCAAGCATTTGGACGTACACAAAACAATGTTGAATTAACTACCAGGTAAAAGAAGTATAGAAAAAAAATTGTTGCGGCGTTGACTATCACCATAAGAAGAATGGTATTCCTATCCGTATTCTACGGCTATGCCTAAGCGTAACTTTATACCAAGTTTATGAATAAGGACCTCTGTGTAGCTGAAATCCAGCAAGTCTACAAACATTTGAACGCACTCAAACATTGTTGGATTAACTAACCGGTAAAAGAAGTATACAATTTTTAAAAAAATCAGGCGTTTCGTAGTAGGTGATTTGATTCAGCCGGATGAATCTCACCCAAATGATAAAGATTTCAGCTCTTCTACTTCGCAAAAGTCGACATTGAGGGGAGATTTTTAAGCCCACCATCCACCTGCAGCTGTTGTAGAGTCCTGGGGGACTCTCTGTCAGCTGCGCATAGAGGAAAGTTATTATTAATATTCCTAAGGAATACAAACTTCATGCAGATTAGGAAGGGGGGAGGAGGACGTATGGACAGAGGTCAACACGTCGTCTCCACCCCTCAGAATCCCCTCAATGCCTCTTTTTCTTTTTATTAAAAAAAATATGTATGTACACACACAATTTACATAAATAACCGTATCCAAATATGCAAAAACATTTTCTTAAAACTATAGTAACATAACAAACATAACTTACACAACAAACATAAGTAAAAACACGGATATTTATAATAAGAGAACGGCTTTGAATAAAGAAGGACTCCCTGGGTGGTCAGAGGCAGATGATCCAAATACCACCCCCGTAGGAGGAGGATAAAACAAAAGAACGCGTGCGTTCCGCTCACAAAAGTCAACAGATGGATGAGTTGGAAATGAGGGTATTCTAACATAAGCAGAATGTTGAATATTACCCAGTGTGTAAAGTGGCCACTTAAACCAGCCAATGACAGGTCGTAAGGCTTGTAAATGCCTAGACCTCCATATCCTTCTCAAAAATATTTTCCCTCACTGTTGTCACAAATTTAAAAATAAAAAAGTATGTTATATTGCTTGAAAATGAAGGCAATTTGAATACATCCCTGTGTCTGATACCCGTATGCAGAGACAAAACTTAAGGTGAGGAATGTACATTCTAATCTCATATGAAGAGAATAACCCCAAGGTGAAGACAATAGAATGTACTTTCCTCACCTTAAGATTTGTCTCTGCATACGGGTATGAGTGTTCTAAATACAGCATTTATTTATTTATATTTTATTGAAGAGTAGGTATCTACTTTCTAGTTTATTATTTTGTTGAGAAATTAAATAAAAAGCTCATAGTATTAGTTAAGGTATTTTTTTTAATGGGGCAATCGAATTTTAGGACGATCCCCCTTTTTTATAAAAAAAATTTCATTGAGGTTGGATCTTTATTATTAATCTATGAATATCTAATTATTTGTTATTTGAGATGGATTTATTTGTTATTATTTCGACGGCTTACACCTTTAACAAAATATAAAATTATATTAAAAACAATTATAATAAAACAAAACACCTGAACACAGTATTAAAAATATAGATTCATGAAATAAAAACAGCAGAAAATAAGGAAATAATAAAGAAAATTTTAATAAGAAATTATAACAGAGGTATGCAGCAAATTTACAATATATAAAGGGTTTAAATAAAATGTATTGAATTAACGGAGGCGATGTATCATAGCATAAACAGTAAAACAAATATAACACTTAGTACATTTGGTGACGCGAGAGAGAGGCGCAAAAGTTAATTCCTCGATAGCTTAGAGAGCGCATGAACTGAGATGGTCCAACAAGGTCAGCCAACACACACGTTACTAAGGACGTTTGCTGCCACTTAATATGCGTGTTGTTGAAGTGTTCCCTTTCGCTCCACCGGATAATAACACGCGGGAATGATGCGGATGTTAGGTCCTTTCTTTATTCTGCTTTGTGCATCTGTATTTTTAGATATTGGATGCGGTGTTGATAATAATGCTGACACTTTAGCGGTAACTTTATATAGCAAGATAGCGATACGAACATTATTTGTTGTTAGCTTTTCATGCGGATCACAGAAGACTTCATTTGTTTGAAGAAAAAATACGGATGTCATTCTTATTTGAATATGGAATTCGTGAATTGTTGCAATGCAATAGATACTGCCAGGCTGCTCAGGTTCCTACTTCTAAAGGAAAAGCCAACAACCAAAACATATAAATAGCAGTAAACATTCACGCGTAACCAACATTTTTATAATTAAGAAAATAAGTGATTAAAAAGTAATGATTTTAATTGGTACAAAGATAAATTAAATAAATCTAAGTTTCCATGTTTGTTTGCTATTTGCTAACAACATAAAAATGATGAACCTCAGAGTAATAATTCGCTACAGAACATTTAAGCTCTATTGCATATAATGAAATCGATCAAAACTTTTGGTTTGCACTTGCGATTCTCAAAGTGAGTACCAACTTCAAGATAGATAATCTTATAATAGTTTTTGTTCGTATGGACGAATCTATTAGCCAGTGGGGTGTCATTGTTCTGCGTTATGAACGAACGAACTTACGAAACGAAAATGCGACGGAAGCTTTTCGTCTTTCCTCTTTCTTTTTGTACATATTTTAATACTTTTCGGATTGATTAATTATTTGAATATACGCTTCTGTTATTTTTTGGCATTCATGTTCTCCTTATATTATACGTGAATAAATCCACCCCTTTTGCTGCAAATTCTCATTTACATAAACAAAATAGATCGTCGGTTTTCCGTACTAAAAATAAGAAGAAGCGCGTATTTTCTGAAATGAGGCGTAGTCTGGGTTTGACGTTTCACAGCACATTGGCTTCTAAGCGTTGGGTCGTGAGTCGTGAGCCGTGATTACAAAGGGTTCGAAAATTAAACTAAAGAGTATCTGAACTTTGAACATTTATTTAAAAAGGGGTGAGCTGCCTAGGATTCTTAAAAAATACTTTACGCAAAGTGAGAAATAATAGAGAGCGGAAAAATTCGGAAAAAAATAAGAATTAAAACGTTGGCATCTGCTTTGTAATCAAAGGATTTAAACGTTTTCATCTTTGTTATTCGTTTTTTAAAAATCTAATCGGGTTTCTTTTAGATTAATGCGAAATTTCTGAATTGTTTAAAAAAAACAAAAAAAAACTGTTTACTTTTGCATGGTTGTGATGTAACACGAGTCTACATAAGATACAAGACTTAATACATATATTTTTTAAATTTAAACGACAAAGTTGGACTTTTTGTAATCTTCAGATGAGCATTTTTTTTGGCTCAGTTAAATAGCGTGTTTACAAATAATAAAAAACTGAACGATTCTTTGGTGCAACGCAATTCCCGCTTAATTATTTTTTTTTACTTACAAACTATAATTGATAATAAAAATAATGTGACCTCACTGGGGTTTCCCGTGCCGAGGACACTTAACAATAAACTTTTTTTTAAATTACATTTGAGAATAAACAAAGAAGACTAACTTAAAAAAAACGAATATAATTAACAAATATTCAGAAAGTTTTAAAAACAAGGTATTTATGTACATCTATATTATTTATACTACAAAACACACAATGAAAATAACAAAAACCTAACATAAGCTATACACTTGTGGAGCAGTTGATTCAATATTTGAGATAACGTGACAATTTAATACATTTTGATCTGTTTTCAGGCGGATGAGGAATTTATTATAAGCATGTTTGTGTGTGAAACAGTCAGCTTCGTGGTGTAATGGTCAGCGCATTTGACGGCCATGGCCATGCAAGAGGTCTCGGGTTCAATTCCCGACATGGTTGATATGAAATATTGATTTAAAAGGGTGTTTTTACACTACAATATTTCGTAGTTCCTGGACTGGTACCTGAAGCGTAAGACTGATCATTTTAGATACCTTGTAATTGAACGTAGTTATGCGGAAAGCAGACAGCCATAGAAAAGTGAAACTGAGACAATAGCACCTTTGTGAAAAGAGTGAATAATCAAATCCACATGACAGTTGCAATGTTTTTGACTTTGACAAATGATAAACAATGAAAACATTCGTTTTTTTATTGTGTATATTACAAACAAGAATTTAATAATGTATTTGACCAGTTTTAAGGTTTTTTTAAGTACCGTAAGATTTTTCTAGTCCTGTGGGTGTTTTCTGCAAATTGAAAAACGCCGTTGTGATCGTTACAATTTTCAGAAGGTGATAATTATAGTTTTTTGTATGAAAGCGGTCTGGTTGTTTATTAGCAAAACATAGAATTGATCTTACTGCACCCGATAACAACAATATATATTTTTTTCAAAATTGCGAACTTGCTGCTTTCTCCATAGCTACGTTCAATTGGTGTACCAATGCAGTACCCTATGCATCATAAGGTGCGGAAAGATAGTGATGTTGATAATGATGTGTGAAATAGAACCAGAAATCTTCACGAAAGGATATTAATCCGCTTAGTTGTGAAGTAGATAACGTTTGCGCCTACCATTTTTGAGGTCCTGGGTTCGATTTCTCACAGGGCGGAGGTTACATATTAAAGGTTTTTAAACTCTTGTGTGGCTGTGATGTCACTCTACTCGACATAGGATACAAGACTTGATATATTTTGATGTATGTACTATATGTAAGATTAGTTTTTATATATTTTTATTTTCTTTTTCTTATTACTTTATTTTCAATTTTTGCTTATTTTGTGTAAAATATATGTCTGTTCTTTATATATAAATATATGTAAAACATGTAAAAGCCTACAAGGCGTTTAAATAAATAAAAATAAGTCTCACTTTTTTTTTTTTTTTTAAATAATCAATATTAATAAGTATTTTTTGTAATCTTCAAATGGAGATTTTTATACTTGATTTGGGAAGTAAAATTTGTACAACTATGCTAAATGTTAATATAAACAAATATTTATCCTTGATACGTGGAGAATAAATGTCCGCTAATTCAGCAACACATCTATACAAATACCTTATACAAGAGAGAGTACGAAGATAAAAGTCATAACAAAAAAGACAAAGACGCTGTTCTGCGGCGGGTGTTGTCCAAAACAGATTGAGGATTCAGTCGGTTGATGACAGTAATAGGGAACGCACGCGTGTAACGTGAGCGGCGTATTCGTGATTTTTAATTTATTTTGGTAAAACAGGGCTAAATTATAAGTTTACTAGCATAAGTTATGGAAAATGATTTATTAAACAGTATATCTCCATGTTATTTTTTCAAATATCTGAACTTTAGAATATTCCGTCTTTTACTAATGGTAACACAATGTTACACCACCACGCACAAAGGAATTATTTACCACAGTCTTTTTAGAGTAAAACTCCAATATTTTATTATTTTCGAACTGGCACCGTAAGTATAAGATCGATCAGCTTTTATTCATATAACAGGTGGTCGAACTACGCTGCTTTTGGTTCAGCTATGCAGTACGCTAAGCACCAATGGGCATTTAAAGCTTATTAAAAATCACTGATTGCTTTTTTGTTACTTGTTTAAGGTTGATGAGGGGATCGAAGCCATGCTTTGCTGCTGGCTTCAGCAGTTACAGGAGTTCGGGGGGCCTGAGGTGGACAAGCCTGACTTGCTGAAGGGCTCCGTAGGGTCGCTGGGGGTGGTTGGGGCTCCCGGGACACACAAAGGACCCTCCTCCAACGGAAGCCTGGCCAAGAATAACTACATCATGGACCACAGGATACGATACAATGTAAGTTTATTTCAAATGATATAATTTATTTTATAAATAAAACACGAGTGATACTTTAATCCACAAATTTGGAATATCCAGTGACCGGTTTCATCGCTTTCGCGACATCTTCGATACTGGTATCTTTATTAAAAAGTTAAATGTATTTATACAGAACAGAGGTTAGGATAGATAATTCAAAGTTATATGTAAGTAAATTAAATAAAGTTATTTTTATCATAAGGATCATTATCAACAATTTTTTTTTGGGTTAACTAATGAATTGATATAATGCTATTTTAATGAGTTTAAGTATTTTATTTTATTTTTGGTGTCCCATCCTTCGTGAGTGTAGTTTTGTAAATAATGATTTCTGAAAAACAAAGGGTAAAAAGTCATTAGTAAAATTATATTACAATGGGTAAAGTAATGGAGAATGCACATGTGTTATCTGTTCATTAAGTAATTCTACGTCGGGTTTATTTATTAATCTATTAATTTCAAGAATTTCTAATTTGTCAAGTTTATGGCTTATTTTTAATATTTTTAATATGAATTATTTTTACATTATTTTTTAATTTGAAGGAATGTTTATTTTCTATTAAATGATTGGCAAAATTTGAATTATCTAAATGATATAGTTTACCGTTTTAAATAAATTCCTTTGATGGAGTTTAAAATGCTGTAAATGCTATAAAAAATGTAGAGAATCAGCCAAAAGGGAAAATTTAAAGATCTTGTTTCTTGTTTTTGTTAATCTTTAAATTTATTATGTACGTTTTATGTCACCAAACTCCTCCTAAACGGCTTAACCAATTTACGAGCGTTTTTTTTTGCATAATAATGAGCTTTGCGCTGCGGATGTTTAAATTTTTTAATCTTATCTGTATAAAAAAGTTAGGAGCATAAATGTTTTATTCATCGAACCCCCAGGTTTGCATTTGACAGGAATGAATCTACCAAAAAAATGGAAGCATGTTGTTTATTTAAAAATAAAAAAAAAAATTTTTGAATGATTACAAACAACATTAGATTTTTATAGATTTCAACGAGATTCTTTCCTTAAATTCCTTATAATTTCTACCAATTTATGTCTTTTTAATGATTTTCAGTAATTATAAAATAATGTTAACTGACATTTAACACATTTAAAAAAATCACATTTGTACATAAAGTACACCTTTTATGGCAGAAAATTAAAGTTTGATATTTGCAAAAAGAATTCTTTTTTTAAAACTGAATTATTTTATGTTTTGGAATTCAACCATATAAAAGTACCTGGGTACCTACTAAAATTAAAAATATAATTTTTAGTTTTTGAATTGAATCACAAACAAGTACCTGGGTACCTACTTTTTAGGGTAAATCTTTTTTCTTTTATCCGAACAGTTTTTGCACGTTTTCACGACACTCAGGCATTTTTTTCCCACGCCCACTTTCAAAGCCCACGTCGAAACCCGGCTGGCGGTTAAAAAATGATAAAATTCATGTTGAGCATGAGATGAGCGTTATAATTTTAGAGAGCTCATGCGATTATTTTTCATTACCACGTATTCTCGTATTTTATCCTTGGATTACGGCACTGGAGCAGTGATTTTTGCATAATTTTGATTTGAGTATGACGAGAATTCTTAGCCAATCACAAGAGGAGATACAACGAAAAACGAATAAATAATAATGAATAACGTACGTCCTTGTTTCCTTAATAATCTGGTCATTTATATAATTTTTCTGTACGTGTGTATGTCACTGAATTCTTCCTAAACTGCTGGACTGATTTTAATGAAATTATTTGTGCGTGTTTGAGTGAGTCCCTGGATGGTTTAGATTTACAATTGGATCCAGCAGGTGACGCTGCAATTTGTAATGAACGATCAACTCAACGCACGATAGCGACGAAGACTCTTAACCAATCACACAAGGAGATAAAACGAAAAACTTACCCTATTACGAATGTTTAAATAGCTAAAAAAAGGCAAAAATAAATAACGTGTGTCCTTATTTCTGGCAAAAATAAATAACGCGTAAACAAGCAAATAGCAGGCAAGCCAACGTTCGGGCAGGGCAACACCTGTCGGGTCCGCTAGCATCATGTAGATATCTTTTTTTTTATATATGTATTTTGGAACCCTGTATTTAGTAGCCTTACGTGTCATGTACAAGGCTAAGGTACTCGGGAAAAATCGGTTTTGTTTGTCTTGGAAATGGTATGTTTGATCACTGATTTTGGTTTATTACCTTTATGAGTCCAATCACCATTGTTGCAAAGTTCAAGAACAATGGCGCGTAATAACTACTGTTAACTACAGTGTGGATATTTGTTAAGAATATTCCATCTTTCCTGCATTCTGCTTCAAGATTATGGCGTTGTAAACTGAAAAATGGGCACTGAAATAACTGATGTTCGATACTCTGTGAAGAAATATCATCGCATGGACAATAGTCAGGTTTATAGATAACTTCTCATAGCTCCGTGTCTGGTAAAAATTTAAGTTGTTTCGAAAGTACTTTGGTGATGATGACGGAAGTTTGCTGCATCAGCCAGCGTTGGGAAAAACATTTTAGTGATTTTACCTGCAGAAGAAGCGCGGTAATGATCCTCCGAACGCTGCTGCGTATTTTGTTTTATACAGCGTTTAGCAAAGCTAAGGAGAAATTCTGAGAAGAAAGGTGCCGTTCTTTTACAAGGTGCGGTTCTTGCTTATTCATCCGCTCTCTCATTTCCTACGATATCAGCATGTCCTCTTATCCAGCATATTTGAATGATCATCCCTCTTAATTTTAGATGCTTAATTTTACTCTGAATATCTATTATTTTTTGGGAAAAAGTTCAAAATATGTGTTAATTTATTCATTCAGAGAAAGGTTTAGTACTGGATTTTCCTTAAGGAGGGGGGATAAAGTTTCTAACTCCCCGATGATTAAATTATTTGAGTTGGTTGTTTCAAGTAAATAAAATGTTTGTATTTGTTTGTTCTTTCTATTATATATTGATGCGCCATGTGTTATTTTTTATCGGTATTCCCTTTATACGAGTACTTTAATATTATTTTTGTAGGTACTACAAGTATATTCTTGTATTATATTATTCGTCCTAACCTTAAACATAACAAGCCTCATGGGGTTGGGAGTTGTGTCTCAATAAATGTAAATGCATAAATTATTTGTGAATCAATAAATTAATAATTACAATAGTTCTAGCTGCAAACTGAGCAAGGTAGTCAAGTGCTTAAAAAAATGCAGGTACCTGACGCTTTATCTACCGAGATACCTTAATGAAAATGAGAATGTTTATGTTGAGTGACGTTAGCAGGCACAACTCAGGGACAAATTTGTGACGTTATTTTTTCATGGAAATTGTTCATTTATACAATTTATAGAGGTAACGATTACAATATGAGTTCATTAAAACATATTTTTTAAAATAGAAAAAAAGCATTGATACATATAAGGGATATCAAGACAAGATCTGCACTATTTATTTAGTGCTCGTTTGAATCATTGTAAACTCAAACCAAAAAGTCCAGATCTTGTCTTGAGTTAACAATATGACATAGAAGGGTCATTGGAGTATTAAGGCCATAGTTTGTTTTATGCTGATCGATGAACAGTATTTCATTGTTCCTCAACCTACGAATCGAAATATAGAATTTTATTTGTCCCGGTAATGATGCCACATCGATTATACCATATGCCGAACATATTAATATATAGAGTCAATATTCGTTCTACGTTTTTGTAGACTAGAAATATTTAACATTGATTCTATATCAGTATATAAATAGTTACCTCTCTCTCGTCCGATCATCAAGGCTACTTTTTGAAGCAAGCGATGTTGGACTGATTCAGTGTGATTTATTCGATTCACTTAGAATGGAGACCAGACCACGGAGGCATATTCTAGAAGAGAGAGGGAACAGTTGAGATATAAAAAGGTTTGATAGTGCGGACATCGGTTGAATCAGAGGATATTTTGTAAATGAAGCCAGTTACGAGACGTATTTAAAACTGATGTAGAAGCATCCCGAATGAATAACGCGTCGGGTATTTATAAATATGTTATCCGGATAAGGAGTCGTAGGTTAAATGCCGTTTACACGTGGACAAAACAATATGGTTTCGTCCATGAACTCGACCATTGTCCACGTGTAAACAGCAATTTGTAGGACAAAGTTTGTTCCTGGATATTGTCACGAAGATAGACGGGCAGGCTATTTCCGCGGAACAATGATTATCCCGACCACCGCGCGCAGCCGCATTGTCCTCGTGTGAACACGCACGAAAAGAACCTTGTGACAAAAACAATTCGCTCGACTATTATTTCTGCCGAAAATGGAGGCAGAAAAAAAAAAAATGTTTAGTTCGTTTTTTAACACCTCTTGGTATAAAATAAATAGTTTTTTTTTCTAAATTGTTCTTAATAAACGCCGTCGTGTATTCATTTTCGCAGCGCTCACGTGTGAACTGCGGCCGAATTTTCGGATTATCCCAGCGTTGTCCCCCGCGGTCGAGGCTGTTTACAGAGCTGGGACAAGACAATATTGTCAAATTTATTATATTGTCCACATGTAAACGATGCTTTGGCGTGTGTATAAATAAATTTATAAATGGAGTATGAAGTTCGCAATGCCTAATTGGTGTTGATGTATGATATATATTTTTTTATTATAAACGATTAATTTTGATCCTCAAAGGATTAAAAGCATACGAGATGAGTACAAGATTTAAGAAAGCCGACCAGAAAAGGATCTCACGGAATCATCATTATATTTAATCGCTAGTCATATGTCTCAAAGGATCTGATTTAAACTATTTACCTCTGCTCAAAACATAAATGAATTTCGAAATTTAAGTCGGATTACCTTTAAGGGTCGATATCGTTATGTCTAAGCTGACAAAGAAGACCTTTAAGGGACTTTATTTAGACCCGAGAAATGTCAGAGATACCTTAATAAAATGAATAAATGCTTATTTGAAAACTGAAGAATGAAATTTTAAATATGTAAAGGAGGGTAGGTGTGTGTCGTACAATTTATGTAGAATAAATTTTCCTAAAAATTCCCAATATGTAAAACATGGAAATTAATATACTTGCCTGGCACTCCTGAGGTCCGGGTTCGATTCCAACTGGATCTACGTAAAATATTTGTATGATTCAACATCGTTATCAGTCGCGCTACAGTCCGTTATAGGGGGGGCGCTTTCAGTCTCGAGAAGACGACACTCGGAAACCAAGTCTCAAAATTCAGAGACTTTTCGAGACTTGGAGACTATTTGGTACAAACGATTCTTTTAAAAATAGTGCATGGAGTAAATGAATCACATCGTAGCATACTTTTTATTAAAATTGTTATTCAAATGAATACAAAACATGGCAACCAACAATTCCCATATCTGATCATTTATTGAGGAAATCGCACAGTCTTTATATAAATACATCTGTTTGGTGATATTAAACTTAATAATTTTAATTCTTAATTTTAACTTTTACTTTTGAACAATATTTTGAGTTTGTCCAAATTTTTGGAGACAAGGACTGGATCCAACTCCCTGGGGAGCTGATAACATTAACATATAACAACAGAGATGAAGAACATTTCAAAAAAGGTAATATATAAGTCTAGGCATCTACAGGGCTTATGACCTGTCATTGGCTGGTTAAAGTGGCCATTTTACACACTGTGTGACACGCACCATTCTGCCCATATTTGAACATCTTTATTCCTTCAATTATTTCATCTGTTGGTGTTTGTAAAGTTAAAGAGCTCAATTATTAACTTCACAATCATCAACAGATGAACGAATTGAAGGAATAAAGATGTTCAAATATGGGCAGAATGGTGAATGTTACACAGTGTGTAAAGTGGCCACTTAAGCTAGCCAATGAGATGTCATAATCTCTGTAGATGCCTAGACTTCTATATTACCTTTTCTGAAATGTTCTTTATCTCTGTTGTAAAATGTTAATTTTACTTTTGATGTTAATTTTAACACTTAATTTCAACTCTTAATTTATACTTATTCATACCGGTGGTGTCACTTAAGCTGGCGCGTTCAGATCACTCATACTAACGCATTTAAAATCTACAGGGTGTTGATTTAAAAAAAAGTTGTATTAATCTTTAATATAATGTGCTAATTTTAATATATAAAATTCGGTGTTGGATAAGAGGGTTGTGTTTATGAAACAAAATACAATGGGTTAAGAAAATGTAATATTAATTTACTAAAAAACTTTGTTTCATTATTTAATACTTTTCAAATCATTTTTCAGAATGTTGTTTTTTACTAATTATAGTCCTTCCAAGAACAGGCGGCAATTTAAATTTGAAAAAAAAAACTATTTTACCGTCAATTACTCTAGAACTCGTCAAATTATATATCTGGCCGAAGAACCCAGTTGAAACAAATAAGGTAAGCGACTAGGTAAGCAGAGGCAGACAGTATAATATGACCGCACAGGGTGAAAGCCAAGGCGTGCCCTAGTATTGAAAAGTTCCAAACAAGGAAAACAGGCTGGTCAAGCTAGAGGAGCCCTGAGTAGGTATCTTAACCAGAGAGAACCAAGAAGATATGAAAGCAAAATAGTAGAAGACGGCCAGGATTACTTCTATTACTTCTAGAAATAGGAATATGCCTTATAAAGGTTAAAATTAAGGGGGGTTGATAAATTTAGGGGTCACGCAGGGCTTGGGGTAAGCGCGGGTGGCTGACGCAATGTCAGAAGAGTATCGCCGTTAGAATGCGATAGAATATGTAAACCTACTGCACATGTTAGAGTAGTCGCTAATACGAAACTATGTTGTCAGAGTATGGTAGCAATATGCGAATAAATGTATGGGGATTAAGGCGGGTGCTATAAATATAAATATTGATATTTTGAAATCAAAATCTTCTTTTAAAATTAATTTTATCTCCAAAGCCTTTGGGACATTCAAATACTATATTTCATTTCACGAGTTCAAGCGCTATTTTATTACCAACATTGCTGCTCAGATAATTGAATTTCAAATAAAGTTTACCATTTCAAATAAAGTTTACCATTTCAATCCACACAAAATTATACTGGGGTTAATTTGATTAATTGGACAGCACACAAAATCACGTCACTTGGATGTCAAATTATATTAGGATTCAAGCAAACAAAACTCGACTTCTGACATAAGATACTTTGAGGTAAATTAATAAATACGAGGACAGATAAATAATAGGGATCAAGTTAGGTTCACACGAAGACAAAACAATAGATATGACAATATTGTCCTGTCTTAGTTTTGCGAATAGCCTAGATCACCCAGAACAGAATGATTGGCAATATAACAATTTTTCTGTAGTTCACACGCGGAATGCTGAGAATGAATACATGACGACGTGGATTTTGAGCGGATTGATGTATTGGAATTGTTAGAGTTTCATAGCAGCTACAATCGCCTCCGCCGCGTTTTCTCTGCACTGTTAACCCCCATAAGTCGGGCAATTAATGCGCCATAAATTGTAATATGTGCCGTCTTGTAAATTTTAAATATCAATGTATATGTTCCTTATCAAATAGAACTTAATATTCTGTTCATATTGTATTTTATAACATTATTTACCTAGCTGCTTTAAACCTTTAACTGTATTTCTTTAGCTTATTAAAAAAAAGAATTTTAAAAAAAAAATATATATTTATATTGTTATAATTTATTTTTATTTTTAAAACCAACTTAACTTTTAAACACAGTTCTATATTTTATTACTTTATATTGTATTTTTAAAAAAGTTATGTTGTTAATACACTCATCTTTTTATTTATATTTTTATACCAACTATACTTCTTAACACTGTTCCTATATTTTATTTCTTTATATTGTGTTTTTAAAAAAAATATATGTTGTTCATATACTCATCTTCTTTTTTTATATACCAACTTTACTTCTAAACACTGTTCTATCTTTTGTTGCTTTATATATATTTTTTAAATTTAATGTTGTTTATATACTTATATTTTGTATAACTTTCATGTATGTAAAAGCGTGAAAAAATAATAAAATAAATAAAATAAGCAGTCGTATTCACTATATTATCTATAATAGTTAGTTAGTAGTTACCTGTATATTTATTTTTATACTTATAAGTATATGAAAATGTATTTATTTTTTTGTTTGAATTCTGTACAAGTTACTTACAATTTGCTTTTTAATTTAATTACTTTTATTATATCCATATAAAATTATTTTTTTCTTTTTTACTATGTAAAGTTTCACTTTTTATTTTGCATGGCAGTATGCTTCTTATTGTTTCTAAATGTATTGTTATCTTTTAAATTTTTACGCACTATGTTTGTACTTAACTGTATATTTTTTGTAAATGCCCCTTGGGCGTATTGTAAAATTAAATAAATAAATAAATAAAATAATATTAATTGGTTGCGTCTGTCCTTTATATTTGCACGCATAAATTTAAGTCTTATAATCGTGGTATTAATACTAAATCAGGGTCATTTACGTCTGTTAACACTTTGTATCTCGGAGCCGTGTAAACACGTGATTATATAAGCATGCGTTGTGTCCCGGTCCCGTGTTTTTACGTGGTTTACCAGCTGTCTAAAAAAGTGCATTTTATTGACATCGAGTTACTTTCATTAGTACTTTTTTGCTGCTGGTAAACTACGAGAAAACACGGGACCGGGACACAACGCATGTTTATTATAATCACGTGTTTACACGGATCCGGGATACAAAGCACAAAAAAAGGAGTGAGGCCCTGTATATGTGCGAACATTGCAATGCGCAATGTGGCTCTCCAAAAGTATCATACTAAAATAACTTATTTAATTATTCACATAAAACTGAGAAATTTCAATTGATTTAACCCAGTATTTTCATAATTATGACACTTTTAAGAAACCCTTCACAAAGAATGAAATTTCACAAAAATGGGCCGGGCACGGGGTAAATTCTATGTGTATCTGGCCTGTACTCAAAGTGTTAAAATTAAATATTTAAACGGAATAATAAATTATATGTCTTTATTTGCACTACAGAATAATTAAAAGGTAGGGTAAATAAAATGTATAATTAATGCTTCATATAATAGATTGCAGAATATTTGTATTCGTTATATCTTTAATCTTCGCAAATTCGATCACATAACCGAGTATCGCACGCAACTACACTGGCTCAATATCAGGCATAGAAGAAACATTCACATTCTATCACTTCATCACAATATTTTAAATAATCCCACTTCGCCTGTTTATCTGAGAGAGCTCATCCAACCTTTTTCACAACACGGACTATCTCTTCGTTCTAGTAACGAGAGAACCCTTTTAATACCCTGTCATCGCTCTAATTTTTTTGCCTTCTCTTTCACAGTAGTAGCCGCTCGATTGCTCCTTCTTTATTTACATTTAAGTCAAGATTGAAATGTCACTATCTAAATATTTAAATTGTTCCTTTATCCTTCTTCTTTCCTTCCCATCCCCCCTCCTCTCTTCATAGTATAGTTTTATTTATATATATATATATATATATATATTTATTTTTGTTAATCTTTGCTTTAAATTTTTGTATGAAATTGTAAGATTCAATATGTCCATGTATTTATAATTTTCTCAAACTGAACGGTTTGGGTAGGTAGGAAGAAATTGCCTTAAGGCAATATGCCCACCCTTATATGTATATTTATTGTATATGTATATAAAGTGTAAAATAAAATAAATAAATAGAAAGATTGTTAGAAATTATGTTCCGAAAAATGAGCGATGTCGCGTGAACATTGCCGTGGAAAACGCGTAGTAAAGTAAAAATGGCTATCTGTCTATGCCGGTTTACCGTAAATTCAAAACTGCGTGTCGCGCCTTTTTACGCTGCTTCACGTTAACTGACTAGTGTGTATTCTTCGTTCGTTTGGACACAAATAACTAAAAAAAAAACTAAACAACACACACATCTACAATCTACACTTCAAATAAACGAAAACACATCATTACAATGGAATTCCATCAAGAATTGTCAATTAATAGTTTAAATAAAAAAACACTTAAAATTACTCTTCATAGTGTTAATGGGAATTTTATTTACCTTCACCTTGACGGTATAGTTGAAGATAAATTCTCTCGAGTGATTACGAAGATACACTAGCGACCCCCACCTTCAAGTTTTACATAGCGTATGAAACAACGGGAAGCGTACGTCACAGTACACATATCTACGCACTAAAATGACGTAGCTTCAGTATGACGTCATAGTTAAAGATAAAAGTCTCCCGACTGACTACTAAGATACATTACCGATCCCTCCACCATTAAGTTTTGATTTAAGTAAATCGGTTTGTATCGACGCCGACGGGTCTAGTACCCATCGCATATACATATAGAAACATAAAAAGAAACATTTAAAGAGCGTTTTTTTGACTGTCTAACTAGGCTTGTTAACACCGTTCTTGGGTAGTCAAAATATTAAAACAGTTATCAATACACAGAATAAAAATAAATTTTAAAAACAATATATCTTGAAAAGGGTAGTAAACATTGTGATAATTTAGAAAAAATCTTTTAAATAACAACTGTATTTCTATATAAATTACCGTAAATCAATACTATAACTCAATGAGAATAAATATAAAAGAGGAAAGAGGATAGATTAAGGAAGAGAAAGGAGACGTATCTTTAGACGTGATTTAAACAGAGATACTATCGAAACATTTCTGATATTCAATGGGAGATTATCAATCACATCGATCTCAGATTTGGACTCTCGCCTGATTTCATCATTCGTAACCCTGTCATGTATTGATTTCTCACACATTCGTCTGAGTGACAATATTTTGACCCCATTCACTATGTTTTCGTCCTTCTTTTGCCAATGAGGAAGTTCAGTGGTTTTTTTAAATTTTTTATTTGTTAATAGACTGTTAAACTAAGTCAAAATTTTTAATTTTTTTTTTATATATCGTATTATCGGCGCTATGATTTTTCAAAGTTTTGTATTTCTGAAATAACTCCGCGTGTAACGTCAGAGGTTCATTTCCGCTTATTCTCGAATGAGACCAATGGGAAGAACTGAATAGTTCTTCCCATTGGTCCAGAAGCGACAAGCAGACCGGAAATCTTCCATAGCTCTCAGATCATAGGTTGATTCACATGAACCAGTGACGTCATTTAAAGTAGTGCGTTTTTATCAAAATATTTCTTTTTATTTTTTCTGTACATTTTCAAGAAACTTTGCACTACAATTTAATGCTCTAATTTTTATCCCGCGTAAGAAAACATTTTTTGTATCCAATTTCCTGTAGGGCTGAAGTTCCTCATTCCATGTTTCACGTTTATATGAGTGTTGAGTGCTAGGACTGTAATCCTTAGTTGGTTCTAGAATTAGCAAAATGAAAAAGAAGATCTATGGCGGGTATATTGACCGGGTACACAAATACACACCAACTCCAGTAAATCTGGACAGTTAATAAATGAGTTCATTACTTTATAACAATAAAAGGTCTGTTGGAATAATAAGTCCAGCAGAAAGTTTCGAAAAATTTGACAAGGATAATAATTGATTATAATTAAATAAAGCGCCGGGAATATGAAGTTAAAAATCAATACTTAAAAGTCTTTTGCATGTGGATAAATTCAGTTATTTATTTTAATTAACGTCGAAGACATAACAGAGTATCTAATTTATTTTAAATACATTAAAAAATATACATAACGGGAATAGTTTAGAAAAATAAAAATTGCATGTCAATAAAAATGGTTTTCGTTTAGATAATTTAGAACGATTAGAAATTAGTAAAGCCATTAATCAAAAACTTCAAATAATAAATAATCAAATAAATTAAATTCGAGTCCTCTTTTGAAACTATTCCCGTTATGATTTATTTTATCTTCTTTCTCTCTCTTTCTTTCAATTTTCTGTCTCTTTCATACAATATTTTATTATATAAATAGCAACGCGTGTAATTATAAGTTAGTTAAATTCCTGACGATGAGGTAGTTACCTCGAAACCGGTCGAAGTGTAATTAAAAAAATTAAAGTGGTTTATACAAATTTACAAACAAATAAGTGTAAAATATCATACCACAAAGTGAAAAATGTTTTTGATAACAATAATAGAATACATATTCTTAAAAACTATATTGAAAAGTAATAAAACATAAAAAGGCATTAAAAATACAGTGTTGGGACACTTTTATTTAGTTATGGGCCAGTTAAAATCACAGTGATCGGCCACTGGGCGAGAATTGTTTTAATTTAAGCAAATAGCTAAATAACAATATTTAAAAAAATAAAAACAACAACGAACAACAATTTCGTCACTACAACGATATTAAATCGTAATAAACATGGATATAATACAAGAATATCAAAACAATATCACATTCAACATTTCAAAATGAGACAAGGACTATCGAGACTAATAAATCAGGGACTGAACAATAAACTACCAGACAAAACTAAACAAGAGACTCAGACAAACTTTTTAAAAGATGTAAAAAATATTGTTATTGACAAAAGAGTATGAATAAAAAAGATATTGTAAAGTGAATGTAATGTAATGTATTAATCCGCAAGGGTTAAAAAAAAAATTAATTAACAATAAAAATTCCACGGTCATGAAATGTATCGATATCCGAGGCAATGCGATTGAATAACACGATTGCCTACCTACTTTATTTTTATTTTTTCTAAGTGAGTTGCATTATTTTTTTTCTTTGCTTGTAATGTACAAGGCTTATAATTACTTCAAAGAGATAGTTATTTGTTGGATACTTCAAAAAAAAAAATCTATTAAATTTACTTCAATGAAAATTTTTGTTTAGTTATTTAGTTATTTTTTGTAAGGATAGGTGGGATGTTTCGGCTGTGACCTGTTTCAGGAGCTTCTCCGCATTTTCTCTAGTGACGAGGAAACCACAGAAAACTCGTCAAGAGAAGGCATTGCCTACCTACTGGTATAACCACTGGTAGGTTGGTTCTGTATTGTGGTAGATAGAACAACCGGTGTTGCCTAAATCAAAGATAAGTATCTGGAATAATTATCATGAATCATTAGAAACAAATAGACCGAACTCATTCGGAATATCTGAATTATGTATGCGACCAACAATAAGTAGAAAAAAGTTAAATCCTTCATGAATATCCGTTCTCCTCGATGATGATTGGTGGCCCAGCATTCCTAGTAAGCAGCTGATCGGAAAAAGCTACGGATAATATCCATATTGCCTGAGATACAGATAACGCAGACATTTTTTATGTACCCTTATTATCATTAAAACATATGTGGGTTCATTCGGCGACTAAATGATGGAACAAAATTTCAAACAATTTTTTGCCATGGAATATTTGAAAAAAATCTTAGCATTCCCAAGAAAAAATCCAAACATTTAAAGGAGTTACTGAATGATGATATTGTATGTAGATTAAATGATAACTTCGCGTTAACAGAGTGCCGAGATCCCTGGACGTCGACGCTCGTTCAAGCTTTATTTTGTCCATGATATAATGGAAATAAATTGTTTTGAACGCGCTTGTGTTGAAAAACCATTCGTTTCGTTTACTCCATTGTATAATAATTACAACAGTCATATTACAACGGAGTTCGTATTTCACAGAAAACGTTCAAGTCGTCAGAAAATAATAAAAATTCGGATTTTTTTTATTATTGCTTATGTCATTTATGAATATTGCGAATAACATTGTTCCGACGTAAGATTCCTTGGGCACTTCCAAGGAGGTGTGAAAAACTGCAGATTGATAGAGTCAACCTTTAATGACGCTACAAAAAGTATGATGATAGTTAATAACTGGCTTGAAACAAATTTACTTAGTTTCATCAAGAATCAAGAAAAAAACATGTATTTGACTTTTCAAATTTCAAACAAAAGTGGCCCTTCACAGAATTAGTCAATAAAATCCATGATTTAAAATGTCATGTTGATATTTTTAATAAGTGCTACAAAATAAATTAAGGGGAAAGCTATAAATATTTAGGTATATACACAGATTATAGACTAAAATGGGGAAAACATAAAGCTAAACTAACATATAAACTCAGATTTTTATTTTATGTTTTACAAAGAATAATTAAAAATTGTATATTACGCTTTAATTCAGTCATCGATAACATATGGTATAATAGAGTGGGGAGGAGTCTTGGACGCGCATAGTCGCTCAATAGAAATTGCACAGAAAAATATAATTAAAATAATTTACAAAAAACATAGACTATTTCCTAGTAATAAGTTATACGTAGAGAGTGGACTCCTTAGTTTTAGAAAATTATATATATTTCAGTGCATAAAATATGTTTACTTTGATTTTTTTAGTAATAATTTAATCGTATTAGTAATAGATCCGATAGTGTACTGTCAGTTCCAGGATGCAGAACTAAGTTCGCACCGAGGCACTCCTCACATGTTGGTCTAACATCCTTCAATTTTCTAACCAATGAACTACAAAACATCAAATCACTGATACATTTCAAAGTAGGTTTGAGGTCTTGGATCAGCATCGAAGGAACAGATAGACATTCTTTAGAAAAAAAAAAAAAATTAAAAATAAATGCATTCTGCAAATGAATCATGTTTTCGTAATATCAGCATATGTTAATTTAGTTTTTCTTTTTTTTTCATGTTCATGTCATACCATATATATAAGTCCATATGACACATACTGCTTTCGATTTAAAAGATGGCTTGAGAAAAATCTCGGAAGAATGACACCGAAGCCAATCTTATGAAGTTTCTGAAGTAAAAGCTGGCTATTTACTTTATCAAACACTTTTGACAAGTCATTGCACGAGCAATCTATTTGGCAAGTGATTTTGTGACGAAATTCATAAATACCACCAAATTTGTAATGGTTGAGCGTACCGACCGAAATCCATGCTGTTTGATGAAATGGTGTATTAACCACTCAAAAACCTTCGCAGGAGTAGATAACATTACCACAGGTCTATAATTACAATATAAAGGACAATATTGTCTTGTCCCAGCTCCATGAACAGCCTCCACGGCGCAGGACAGAACGCTGGAACAATACTAAAATTTATCGGCAGTTCACACTGAAATGAATAAACGACGGCGTTTGTTAGGTATTAGCGAATTCACGAAAAGTATTGAAAATTTTAAATCAAAATCTAATGAAATTGTTAAAGAACAAACTAAATAAAAAATGAAAAAATTCTGCCGCCAATTTAGGCGGAATTTACGTTTCGGGTGTGTGACGTTCACGTTAAGCAAACCGCTATTGTCACAAGGTGTTTTCCATACGAGTTCACGGCCGCGTTTCGCGACGAAAGCCTGCCTATTTTTTTCCGTGGCGATGTTTCGAGACAATTTTTTACCTTACGAATTGCTGTTTATACGTGGACAATGTTCGAGTCTTAGGACAAAACAATATTGTACTGTTTACGTGTAAACGGCATTTTAAGCCAATTAGTATAAAATATATTTTATGAAGTAACATTAATAAATAAAATAATTATGTATCTACTGGACGAGTATAATATATAAAATAGAATCAATAATACATAAAACGATTAAATGTCTACCTGCCACACACTCGACGAGTAGCATGGGAAGTATCGAGGAAAGGAGGCAAAGACGCAGTGTGGCAACATTACTCGTCATGCCGCACGTCATGCCTCTCGTCGTGCCCACCGCTATCTATTTTGTCGGTTTTTTGAGCGTGAGTCAAAGGACCGGCAATATGAGCGCGAGTGACTGGCCACATAATCGCGCGGTCGCAGTACGCATCGAGCGCTCGCACAAGACACACGCGTCATTTTTTAATTCTGTATATTTCTTTGTATGACATTGATATAATAAGCTATACTAAAAATGCATAGTGCGCACGCTGCCATAGTTTCATCGTCCATTGTATAGCAAAGACAAATGACAAGTGCGGAGCGTCGCGATTAATTGCGCGAGTAGAGCAGTGTGTGGGCGGAGAGGGCAACATCGGGCGAGAGGGCGGCAGCGCGAGGAGCATAGTTTAATGGACCTGGTTCTCCCACCAGTTTTCACATTAAAAAATTATGAAGCAAATATATATTTTTTTTTTTTAACAAAATACCCTTTTTCGAATCTGTTTGTTATTTTGTAAAACACTCGCTCCCAGACTTTTCGCGCTGTTAGATCATTTATTGGTAGCTCGTACCGTCGGCGTCGCCCCGTGATTGTTATCGAACGGTATACTTTAATAAACGTCAGACGATGTTCGGCCTTACGGCGGAGGAGAATTATGCCCTGTGATTGTGGCAGAATTGATATTTTTCTAAAGCAAGCCGCTCGACTTGTTACCGAGTAACGTGGGCTTCATTGTTATTAGACGAAAGACATTTTAATTAAATTGTTGTTTGAGATCAAAGGGTTTTTTGAACAAAGAAAGTAAGTTTTCGGTAAATATCTATTAATTTAATCATTTGATTAGAAAATCTGTTTTAGGCACTAAAGCATACCCACAAACAAGAAAATGAATGCTTTTGTGTAACATTTATTTAAACAGTTATTCTAATTATTGCTGGAAGCAGGTCCTAAAAATTTAATATTGCCTTGAAGGATTTTTTTGTGTTATTAACTTATTCTCCTTCATTTTATTTTCAATTTTATTCTTTAAATTTCAATCTCTAATTATTCTTCTTTCAATCCTAATTAAATTTTTTAAATTTTAATTGAAATATGTATTCTTTATATGAATATTTTTATTTTTAATTACGGGTTTTTTTTTGTTTCTAATTTTAAGTTATCGGAATTTATATTTAAAAAATAAAAAAACTTAATAAATGTACAAAATTTGTTGCGACAAAGGGGACAAAACATTTTTGAGAAAGGAATACGGAAGCCTAGGTATTTACAAGGCTAATGAGCTGTCATTGGCTGGTTTAAGTGGCCACATTATACACTATGTAACAATTACCGTTCTGCCTATGTTTAAACATTCACATTTTCTCAATTTTTCCATATAAATGATCACGTTCCATTGTGATCGGTAAAGTTGCTTAAGGACTTTTTAATCACGTCGATAAGCGTCTATGATTAAGCAGCAAGTGGGTGGGCGATATTGCTATGAAGTGACTGACTACCTTTTTACTTAAAAATAACATATGTACCAAGGACAGAATAAAAATAAAAATTTTATGATCCTTATTCAAAACGAATAATAACAACAGAGTGGGAAAACATTTTTGAGAAGGGATTATGGAAGCCTAGGCATTTACACGGCTTGTAACTTGTAATTAGCTGGTTTAAGTGGCTTCTTTACACACTGTAACATTCATCATCCTACCTTTATCGTGCATTTTTCCTCAACTCTTATATTTGTTGACTTTAGTGAAGTAAAAGAGCTCAAAACATTTATTGATGTGGGTGAGATTCATCTGGTTGAATTATTTCACGTACAAGGCAACGCCTGGAGACACTTTTCAATTTTTATACTTCTTTTATACCTGTTGGTCAAATCAACAATGTTTTTGGAATCTCCAAATGTTTTTAGATAGGCTGAATTTTATTCCCCATAAATTAAGATCTCAATTTCTCCCAAAGGAATGATCCAGCATGTTTACAAACATTTGAACATATTTAAAACATTGGGGAATGATTTTTGAATGTACTGGAAAAAATATTATAGTTTAAAATGTTCAGATTGTTTTTTTTTGTCTTCATTTTAGAAAATAAAAACAGATTTAAATGAACGATACAAGATGTATAGGTTCAAATAGGATAATTAGGAATCTTTTTATTTGCGTCATTGACATAAGTGCATTAAGCTTCGAAACGCTCCCGATTTTTGGAAATATCCAACCCTCTTGTCAGGATGAGGGTATATAAAAGCGGAATGATCCAGATTATAGTGCGTCGTAAACTTTCCTCTTAAATCTGTGTAATTTTGGGTAAGGGAGCTAACTGGCGGGTTATGCCGGGTTAAGACTCATTAATTCAACGTGTCAGAGAATCGTTTCTTACAGAGATTTATATGCACTAACAAAATGCTAACAAAATTTCATTGTTATCTTTCTTTTATCGTTACTTTATTACCAAGGATCGCGAACAACAACTCCTGTTCCAACACTGTCGGTCATAGTTGGCTAGACGGATAGCTGCAGTCCTGTTTTGAAGCTCAATCACAAAGTCGGTTAAAAGTCCTTAAGCAACTTGATCGATCACAATAGAAGCGGACTGCGATAATAAACTCGCCACTTAGCTAAAAGCCAAATGTTAAATTGACAAAGTCAATGCAAGTCGAGTTTCTGTTTTTTATTTTTTTATATATTGGGGATATCAACAGTAATATATGTAACAAAAATACAACAAATAAAATATACAGAGAATCAAACCAATGACAGATATCCACAGAAATACATTAAATACACGTACAATACATACTAGTGTGTTTGTGTGAGTGTAAGTGAGTGAGAGGGTGGGTGAGTGGGTGTTATATTGGAATGAGAGTGGACATGTGTGTAAATATTGCACAAGTGTCAAGTGTCGAAAATACAAATATATTTAAAATATTAAGAATTAGAGATAAAATATAATAAAATAAAATAAAATAAAATAAGATAAGATAAAATAAGACTTTATTATTGAAACTAAGTATAATACAAAAAAGTATGTTTTAAGACGCGCATTTTAAATGTTATTTTTTTACAATCAAATGGATCAATAAGTGGAAAGTTCAAATTATATTCACTAACAAAACGTATAAGTGGAGAGTTCTGGGCATAGTTCGTACAAACTGCTGGCAGATGAAATAGAGAGCTCGACGTGTGACGGGTGCGGTAGCCGGGGACATTTAATGATAACTCCGACAAAAGAGCCGGACTATCAAGGCGTCCACTAAGTATGTCATGAAGCACCCCCATGTCCAACAGTAGACGGCGATCTTCTAAAGTAAGCAAGTGGTGTTTTTTGCAGGAAGACATATAATTGAGATCGGTATACCTGCATCTCCAGTTAAGATGTCTAAAAAATGTCCATTGAATTTTCTCGAACTTTTCTTTATGTGTGACATATTGTGGAGACCAAACAGAGGAGGCATACTCGAGCAAACTGCGAACATGAGCAAAGTAGACCATTTTTATACACGCGATATCTTTAAATACCTGACATGTACGAAATACAAAACCAAGGTTTATATGTGCACGGGTCAGTATGTCATCGAAGTGATTCTCAAATGTAAGTTTGCTATCAAGAATAACACCCAGATCGCGTACGGTATCAACTCTCTGAACAGGTTGGTTTTCTAATATATAATGATATGGGATGGGATGTCGACCTCGCGAAAAAGAAATAAGCAAACACTTTGATACATTGACGTTAATACGATTTTTCAAATAGTATTCTGTCACACGGTTTAGATCATCTAATTTAGGTTTGTTCGTTTTATATTTGTTTTGCAAGTTGAAAGATGTCCTGCATTGCAGCTTGCATCGCCCAAAGCTCTCCGAGATCGACAACTGTCCATGCGACGATGTAACTCCTCAAGATATCCCTCACCTGTTGATGCATTGCCCTTTTTTCACTTTTCATAGACAACAGCTGGAGGCGCGATGCACAAGCCTGGGTGAAGATCCATGCGACATTCCATCGGTGATGGTTCCTTAAGAACTTACACGAAAGGTAGTATGGTCAAAATAGAGCAGACAATTGGTAAAATAAACCAAAGTAGGGAACAAAATGCCGAGCACTCTTATAGTGGAACGGAGAACTTGTTGACTACTGCCAATAGGCCGGCTTCGCCTGAAGAGTTTTAAGTGGTTTCCTTTCCACACGAGCAAACGCCAAGAATTTCCTGATTGGTCCACTCTAGAATATCGTTTCAGTTCTCAACATTTTCAGCTAAATTTAAAGTAATATAATTCCGGAAAAATCCATTTGTTAAAATATTTACATTGTTTATCATAAACAAGGTAAAAATTAACGCAACTCCCATTTAAAAAAATAAAAATAAAAAGATTTCCTTTCTTTGAAGTGTGCCAATATTAAAATATTTAATAATTAACGGACGATAAATAAAATGATTTATTATTAATATTTAAGGCATTAACTTTGTGGTCAAACATTTTACTAAATGTTATTAAATATTTGTATATAACAACTTGCCGACTTTTCTATGTCTACCGGTTTCGAGACGTACCCGTCTCTTCGTCAGGACACCAATTAAACCAACATGTAAACCAACCTATTAAGCTTATCCCCTCCCTCCATCCCCTCTACTTTTTTCATTAATTCTCAAACTAGATAATATTTTCATGATTTAATCAGTGCATGTTTGTCCTAATGTGCTTATTAAAATGCATGTCGTGTTGTTTTATATTTTTGTGCAACAACTATGGTGAAGGTGTATAGTGGGTTTTGCATGTTGGTTTGCATGTTGGTTCAATTGGTGTCCTGACGAAGAGACGGGTACTTATCGAAACCGGTAGACATAGAAAAGTCGGTAAGTGGTTATATACAAATATTTAATAATATTTAGTAAAACGATTTAGTACTAATATGCTTGTTGTTATTTGGATCTCCTCTAGGGTTGATTTAATTACGTATTTATAAAAAAAAGTATCTATAAAAATAAATATTAGTACTTCAATAACGGCTTCATGGCTGCTCTCAGGTAAATATCTCCAATATGGAAATCGAGTGGAGATAAGTTCACCACGTTGTATAGTGAGTGCCGCATTTGCCTGCCATTCTTGAGGTTCTGGGTTAGATTTCTGGCAGGAACGTAAAATATTGATTTCAAAGGTTTTTTGAACTGACATATTTCATTATTTCTGAATTGGCTGACAGGCACCAGAAGCGTAAGATTGATTACTCTAATGTCATGTAACAGATGATTTAACTACGTTGCTTTTGGTTTCTAAGATTTTTTATTAATCACCAAAGCATAAGTCAATATTAGTAAAAAATAACCGCAGACGTGAGGTGTGAAATAAATGGAATATTCTAAGAAACACCGTGAGATATGAAAGGAATTATTTTAGAAGTTAAATCTGTGGGCTTTATTGTCCACGATCGATGACACACACGTGCTATTTTTTTTTCTGAAATATATTGTCATGACTCTAAGAAGCAAGTCAGCGTTTTCTATTGAATTTAATTGATTACATTCTGCGAAACACGAGATTAACGTCCTGCAGTACATCAACATCGCCCCTTCCATGGAGATATGAAGAACAAAAGAACGCATGGTATAAAAATACCACTGGGCGCAGTCAACGCTTAGTCCAGACCAGTCCAGTAAAGTCCAGTTCAATCAGTCAGTCAGTTCCAGCATGCAGTTCTAGTGCAGTTACTTAAACTACTCATCGCCATAACACGCACGCGTCACAATAAATTATTTATTCGTACATGGCGACTTTATTAAAAAAAAAAAAGCATTTAGCAGGAACCTCGTGTCTCCCGTCAATCTTAAACTGGGGTAGGAGCTCCACCAACCCTCAACCATCAAATCCTACAAATCAAACATCTTCAACATCTTACTTTAAAAACCACTTTCGTTATAACTGTGTTATACATTTGGTATTCATCGATCTGATGATTCCAGTTTCCACAAAAAAATAATCCAAATCTCTTCTTGTTGTTTCAGGGAGATTTGGTACAAGTTAAAAACCTTCCATCAGTTGGCACGTTCGAACTAAAAGGAAAGGCCATGGACTGTTTGGTCCTAACGCATGGTCTTCGCCACGAAAACTTAAACCCCTTGATAGGTAAGCATTACTGAAACGAAAACCATAGAAATAACACTGTAAATAAATATCATAATGTTATGCATAATATATTTTTTACTGACATGTTTTTTACAGGATGTCTAACTGAGCCGACCAGACCAGCTCTAGTCCACGAACACTGTAGTCGAGGGTCTTTAGAAGACGTTTTGATGATGGATGAGATTAAGTTAGATTGGAGCTTTCGACTGAGTCTGTTGACTGATCTTGTTCGGGTGAGTAAACTGATTATATTTTGGTGTGGGTATTGTGCCTTTCTGTTTCTAACTATAAGGCTCTGTATTTTTTTTTTAATTGACTTAACCTAAACAATCTTAGAATCTATTTAAATGTACAATAGGTATAGTCATTGCATGATCTAGACTTCTAGACGGACATTGCAAGTGCGTCATCTCAAATCAGGAGTGATAACACCGGTTGCTTCTTAAATGCTTGTCTTTGCTGTAGAAACAAATCAACAGTACTATATAGTGAAATTTTGTTGCCTTACTTTACACGATAGTAGGTCGGCTGACAGGAGGCATTCATTGCCAGCGGTGCTATTCTGAACCACTCTCGTGGCCGTAGAAAACACTTTTATCTAATGTATTTACATACGAAATACACGAGATAAAAGTGTGTTCTGCGGCCGCAAGAGCGTTTGGAATATCACCTCAGGTGAACTTGAATTCAGATAAATAAAAAAAATAGATGCACCAGGGTAAAGTTGATGTTAAATGAATTACGAATAATTGCATATTGACAAATACAATATAATTAAATCAGGGAATTTCAGAAAAAAACATATCAAAGTCAAAAAGAACATTATCATGTTCCCAAAGAAAAAGGTTCAAATCAGACACCCTTTGAGAAAATTATTAAGTCACAAAATTATATGTTTTATTCATTTTATTTATTCATAAAAATTCATCCATATTACAAAAAAAAACAATACTATCGTATCTCAAACTCCATGAGGCCAAGGGCCCTGTGTTGAGTTGGGATACAACATAATGGAAAGTGGAAGCACGTACATAATTGAATAATAGCAAAAATAAAAATAAAATATTATGACATAAATATACATATATTTCAAAAAGAATCTGGACAACACGCCTAACAAATAATCTATGCAATACCTCGCAGCAGTCTCAGGTAGACATAGAAAAGTCGGTAAGTGGTTAAATACAAATATTTAATAAAACTTAGTAAACAGTTATCCATCTCTATTTTTTGTTCCAGGGGATGCGATACCTTCACTCGACACCCCTTAAGGTCCATGGTAATCTGACCTCCAGGAACTGCGTCATCGACGCCAGATGGGTGCTGAAGATCACAGATTACGGCCTTCCGTCGTTTTACGAGGCGCAGGGAATCCCCGCCCCGGCCAAGAATGCACGCGGTCGGTAGCACCCCATGAACCCTAAATCGTAAATTCGAAATTTAATCAGCGGCACCTTTAAAAGGAATATTAAATTGGCTCGAGCATAAAATTAGATCGTAAATTGTGAAACACTTGCTCATTGCTCAATGTCTTGAAATTTCCCTTTAAGTTTGGGCCAAGGGTTTCACGATAAATAGTATTAAACTAGAATATAAGTCTATTTTCTGCATATGATATTTAAAAAAACAATTGAAAAAGTTTTTTACTTTTCACGATTTTGTATAAATAATATGTATTTAACTATTTAAGTAATGTTTACTTAACAACGTGTGGCCAAAGGACGGACATTATGTATTATTATTATACATATATGATTATATTTTACAAAGTGGCTACGCTTACGCTTTTAATTTTTTTTGCGTTGTATTTACGTATAATATACAAGAAAACTATAATTGGCCAATCATTTTATTTATTTTTGAGTATATATTTTTTTTGCAAATAATAAATAATACTTAAAAAAAAAACAAAAAGAATGAATAATAAATGATAAATAAAAAATAACAAATAATAAATAATTAATAACGAAAAATAAGTAATCATATGCTCTTCCAAAAAATGTACGCGATTTACATATTTCATTATTATTTTGTCAATTCTCCAATCATCAGACTACATAGGCTCGGAAACGAGTATGTTAAAATTTATATGTTCTGATTTCCATCATCAGTTTTTAGAGTAAAAATTCTCACAACGATAAAATTTAAATTACCTCAATTATTCGAATGCACTAAAAATCACTTCGACTTAATCTATTTCGCTTGCCAACACTCAAATAAAATCTACTGTAAACTAATAATTTTTCAAACATGTTTGCAGAATTTTATCTTTACATATGCTCGCTAAATACGGATTTTCTTATTTTTCTGTACATATCAGCAGTTTAGAAGTTATCTGCTTTCTATTAATTAACTTCTAACTTATATTTATAGCCCGCATTACGTAATGAATTAAACAGTTCGTAAAGTAATGCAGATTCAAATTTAAAATAAATATATATTGTCTTGAAAAAAAAAATGTTGTTTAAGAAACACTAAACTTTCTCATTACATTTATAATAATTAAAATACATTTTGAATAGTTTCATATTTGCTTCATAAAAAAAAATTGTTACTATTTAGATTAACGTAAGCATTCTTTGTAAATACTTCAAGTTTCAGAGATGCAGACTTTCTGCAACCATTTACACGGCCCTTTTTATTTTCTTTAGATCTTCTTTGGACCGCACCAGAGCTGTTACGACACTGTGGTCTTCGGAGACGTGGCACACAACCGGGAGACGTTTATTCCTTCGGTATCATCATGCAAGAAGTAGTGGTACGAGGAGAGCCATTTTGTATGCTGGCCTTATCAGCCGAAGGTAACAATATACAGAATTTACATTGTCATATTTATCAGGTACCTGACATATGCCTCCGAAACCTAAGTTAACTACGGCAACGAATATTGAGGAAACCATTGCAGCTTTCGAAAGAAGAATCTTAAAAGTTGTCCATTGCCCTGTAAGAGGAAACAACCATTGGCGTCGTCAAAAGGATGCTTTATGAAATTTACGGAGCGTCCTATGTAATCATCTCCAGCAAGGTGGGGTGCTTGATGTGGGCTGGCTATATAATTAGAATGGCAACGATAACGCCATAAAACGCCTAACTCTCTCTGTGCCACAAGAACATGGAAAAATGCGACGGATGGACTGAAGTGAGGAACTGGAGAAGAAGGGCAGCAGACCGGCATGAGTGCAGGATACTCCTGGATACAGCTAATTCCTACCCAGGGCTGTTGAGCTTATGATGACGATGATAATAATTTATTAGATGGTTCTGTGTCGAACACTATGCAAAATGAACACTTATTTGCGAAAACCTGAATTAAACTTATTTTTAATATGACGATAAGCGCTCAAGATCATAAACTTAGTACGATTGTTTCATTTCGCACTTTACTTACCGGGGGGCACTAACTTTAGACAGTTCACTTTATGAACAATATTTTGAGTATGTCCATTTTTTTCTAGACCAGACTGGATTTTACTCCGTATGAGTTATTAAGAAGGAACTTGGCTGGTTAAAGTGACCACTTTACACCCTGTTTAACATGTATCATTATGTATATGCTGAAACATCCACATTTTTTCAACTTTTTCATCTGCAAAAATGAAAAGTACTTACGGGCATTGCCTAGTAGGTGAAATAGTTCAGCCAGATGAGTCTTACCTACATCGAATAAGGTCTTTTTCGTTACAAAAGTCAACGGATGGAATAGTTAAGGAAATGGGGATGTTTAAGCATAATCAGAATGGTAAATGTTGCACAGTGTTTAAAGTGGTCATTTGACCAAGCTAATGACAGGTCGTAAGCCCAGTAAATGCTTAGACTACCACATTTGTTTCTCAAAATAATTTCCTTCTCTCAATAATACATCTTCCAACGCTAGCCAGTCAGTTGGAGAAAAACTCTAAAAAATATAGATAGATATATGTAATCACACAAGTGAAACGAAAAAAGGCGTTTTTGAATTTTTAAGATAGTCAAATGAGGTTATGTAAGAAACAAAACTCAGGATGCTTATAAAAGTTTAAAATAAATTTATAACTGGAACGTATTCAGTGGTATGTCATTCTACGAATCAAGGTGATAATTTTTTGTAAGATTTCTTCAAAGATGAGTGTCGAAATACGTTCAATAAAACAGGCAAAAACAAATTGCAAAAAAAAAATAAGTATGGATCATCAAAAAGAAAAATGATATGTCAATATGTGAAGTAAATGAAAGAGAATATCACTTTGTGATGAAAGTAATTGACAGTATCACGCCTACCAAAAAAATAAAATTCTAGAAACCTAACCAACAATAATTAACAACAACCCTTGTGTGAACTTCAGAAACAGAGACAACGAATGGGAAATAAGAAAAAATAAATAAATTAGAAAACATGCGTCTGAATTAAACAACTTGTAATATGGTACTGAAATTAATTTTGTCCATCATAATAATTAGATTATATGGAAAGGCAGATGCTCGGTGTATGCCTAAAAGACAGAGTAAGAAATGAAGAAATAAGGCGCCGAACCGGAGTCATGGATATCATGGATCGTTCAGCGAAATTGAAATGGCAGTTGGCAGGATACTTGGCGAGACAAAATGATGGCAGGTGGACACGCAGAATAATAAAATGGAGACCATGGGCAAACAAAAGAAGTGTTGGAAGGCCACAGAAAAGATGGATCGACGACATTGCCTCTGTTGCCGGTAAAACGTGAATGATGAAAGCGGGTGATGGGCAGGAATGGAGACATTTGGAAGAGGCGTTTAATAAGAATACGAAATAGAAGGCTACAGAAAAGATGGGTCGACGACATTGCCCCTATTGCCGGTAAAACGTGAATGATGAAAGCGGGTGATAGGAAGGAATGGAGACGTTTGGAAAAGGCCTTTATCCAGCGGTAGAGAGAACAAAGCTGAAGAAGAAGAAGAAGAAGATTACAGTGATAACTAGTTTTTTAAGAACTGTGGTGTTCATCGTCCATAATCAATGGCACTAAATAATTTCACCTGAAATATAGTGTGACGACCGGTGAAGCAAGTTATAAATATTGTATACGATACTTACAGTGTTGCACACAACGACGAGATTAACCTAACCTAGTCCTAAAGTACGTTAACATCGTTTCTACTAAAAAAACAATTACCAGTAAGGAACTCGGTCTATAAAAAGACCACAAAAGGTTGTAACGCTCAGTCAGTCAGTCAGCTCAGTTAGCCCGAACAGTCAGCTCAACGCAGTCACTCTGTTCCAGCATGTATTTCAAGTGCAGCCAGTTCAAATCCTCGTCGCCGTAAAACTCGCGTGACATAATTATTTATTATTTATTCGCCATGTTATAAATACGCATTAAACAGCAATATCGTGTCTTCTGTCAATGTCTAACTGGGATAGGACTACTGGAAGATGCTTAAATCCTACATTACTATCTAAATGACATTAATTTATTTGAAAAGGAGTTGTATAAGTTATTAATTTTGTTTGTTCCAGAAATAATCGAGAAAGTGAAAAAGCCGCCGCCCCTGATCCGGCCTTCGGTGTCCAAGGGAGCTGCGCCCCCCGACGCCATCCACATCATGAGGCAGTGCTGGACCGAGCAGCCGGACATGCGGCCTGACTTCACGCAAGTGCATGACCTCTTCAGGAAGCTGAACCACGGGAGGTCAGAGCAAACCGTCTCTTATTTTATTTCACAAAATGCTTAAGCGTATATGCTGTGAAGAGCGATTTGACGAATAGGTGTTTGAATTAAACGTTGTTATGCAAAAAGCAGCCAGCCATAGACAAATGAAACTAAGACTTTATACTTCTTCTTAGAACAGTTGGTTTTATTACAATATGTTGAGTTTTTTCAAATGTTTGTAGACAAAAAACTGGATTTCATCCCCCAGGGAGTCATTAGAATTACAAAATTACGATCGCCCTCTTCAGAGTTAACATAAATAAGTAATTAATTAACCCGGAAGAGGGAAAAGTGTGGTTGCCGAAACAAGTTAGTTGTGTAAAAAAAAGTGGTTCATAAAACAAAGTTATTTTATTTATCTCTCAAAAACATAATTATCCACAGTGAGTGCTTCAAATATCCAAAATATCAATATTTTTATTGTATTTTATTGGAAAGCCAACAAACAATTAAAATTTTCTACTTTTTTATTTTATTCACAATATTTCAATTAAATATATGATATATTCTAAATAAGTTCCATAAAGTTTAATTAGAGGCCTGCTCGCAATTGTCAACATAGATAAAATGTGTAATTTAAAATAAGAAATGGTACACGACTTATTATATCATAAATACAACTCATAATTTATTATAGGGTTAAAGCAACAATGAATGACCGTTTAAGGTTCAGCTTGTAGTGAAATCCACATTAAAGGCATACATTTTATTATTTAAGCGTTCAAAATAAAAGAAAATAATAAAAAACACATTCATTTTTCTAAGTACCATAACCTTTTCATTGAAATACGAGTATTACAATTATAAATAATATTACTCTAAAGAAATAGAAGAATCACCAGTGAATGACCACTACTACCCCAGTAAAAATAATACCCAGATTTAGTTACATCATAACATTATAAAACACTTGCCACACCTTTCCTTATAAAAACACTATCAATCTCAGAACAATAACAGGAAGACGCACTATTACCTTTTGACGACTCAGTTCAAAACTGATAGATTTGTTTCTTACCAAAAGATGTATCCGCATATAGCTTTGGTCATAGTTTCTAGTGTTAAAATTTTTTTGACTGTCACATGTAGCAATTTTATTAAAATATGTTTTATTAACCAATGGTCATTTGACCCTAATAAATATTAAAATAAATTTATCCTTGAATACAGAACTCCAATGTCGGTCGCACAGTTTTACACTATAATATTTATTTATACGAGAATAGCCGATTTCGCACTACAGTAAAATTCCACACGGCACGATATTTATAATACAGACCAGATCTTGTCTTGAGGTAGTAATTATGATTTATTTTAATGTCTTACTTAATTTTTTTATCGATGTATTTGATTTGAATTGTACCTGCATGTATTATAAGGAAACGTGTTATTCATTGTTGAATGGACTAAATAAGTCCGTAAATAAATTTAAAAAAATCAAATTAAAATTAAATATTAAAAGCAAAGAAAGGAAGAAAAAGAAAGTTTTTGCTAAATTGTAGAAAACGTTTCTTTTTTGTTACAGGAAGGTCAATTTTGTAGACACGATGTTCCAGATGTTGGAAAAATACAGCAATAATTTAGAAGAACTCATCAGGGAGAGGACTGAGCAGTTAGACATGGAGAAAAAGAAGACTGAACAGTTGTTGAACAGAATGCTGCCAAGGTAAGAAATTATATTTTTTAGGGTCTTTAAAAACATAAGATTAAATTATTGATGAAATGTGTACATTTAAACAATTGTACACATGCAAGTTTGTCGTTTGGCTAAAGGAAATTAGAATTTTAAGGTCTCGAAATGTTCAATAATATTTGGATGCCCAATTTCGAAAAATGTGTAAGTCCATTTTAATCGCTTTTGAGTTGGCAATACTGCCTTGTAGAGAATTTTGTGAACTATACATTTACCAAATTATGTTTTCAATAAGAATACCCAAATCGAATTTTGTATTTGAAAAATTATTTTTAAAATATCAATTTCGAAAAATCCCTAAGTCCTAAAAATCTCTTATTCCAAGAGTTTTTTCCCTGAAAAAAAAACTCTTAGACCTTTGAATACTTTTGAAAAACCCCTAAGTCCTGACATTAGGCTTAAGTCCATTATTTTACAAGCAATAATTTTGTAACTAAACATCTAACAATTTTATATTTTTTTATCTTTAAATAAAGGAGAAGAAAAACTTTACAATGCGTGTTTTCAATTTTCCGAAATTCTGACATTTAGCATTTCAGAAACAAAATAAACACTTCAACTGAAGTTTTTTTTTTTTTTTTTTACCAATAAGCGCTTTCACCCTCTAAAGGACATCTACACATTTTAAAATTAATAGCTTATATTTAAATTAATAACTTATATGTATTTATAAGTAATTATATCATTACAATGAAATTCCATCAAGAATTGTCAGTAAATAATTTAAATAAAAAAACTTAATACAAAAAGACTTGATTTATTGGGTCCACATGTAGTATTTAGTGAACATGATTAAAATAAAATAGGTATGAATTTATTAGTTACGTAAACCTTGACGAAGAAGCTTGCTTGCTTTGAAACCGGTTGGTGGGAAAAAAAAATAGGTGGTTAAAAACAAAGAAGTTTTATTTATTTTATTAAAAAAACTTAAACTCGATATATCTCAGAACTACAAAAATGGACTTAGGCATGTTTTGAAATTGGGCATCTATTTATTTATGCTTAATTAAGTTAGTTTATTAAGAACTAATATAAACTTTTAGTTTAATTACAATTTTCTGTGTGTGTAAAGGTACATTAGGAAAATAAAAAATCGATCTAAAAACATAAGAACCGTATATAATCCCTTAAAAAAGTTTAACGTTTGAAAGTAATTGTCAATAAAAATATTTGTCAATACAAATATAGTCAATGTTCTTATTTACTTCCTTAAACTTTATTTTGTGTCCGTGTCTGGTTTATTACTGTCCAATGTCTGGCAAGGCATAGTGTCCACAAACCTACACTACGTGTACAATAGAACTAACGTTTAGAATTATTTTGTAATGCCTGAGGACACGCGTCTTAGTACGCGGTCCTTTTCGTCTGCTAAGAACAGCCGGAGGGAAATGTTTGGTTCTATTTTCCTATGTAAATACAAAAAACCTTTCTACTTTCACTAGATCAGCGTTTTCCAACCTTTCAACGAAAGTGCGAAATCTATACGAGTAAAAAAAAAGTCTTGTGACCCCCAGGACCTGAATAAGAAACCCAGGCTGATCTTTCTTCATAAAAAAGTATTCCTATATTTTTCCCTTGATTTTAGCATTAGAGAAGTGTATTTTTTTTACGCTATAGATATTTATTAATGCCAATTTTGTGATGAATTGTTTTTTATGGGAGCTAGGATCACCCAAAAACCCACGAAAGCGCCTAGTTTAATCTGTCGTCTGCTGACGTACAGTACACAAATATGATGAATCTTTGCTTTTAATTTTTGTATAAAATTGTAAGATTCAATATGTCCATGTATTTATAATTTTCTCAAACTGAACGGTTTGGGTAGGTAGGAAGAAATTGCCTTAAGGCAATATGCCCGCCCTTATATGTATATTTATTGTATGTGTATATAAAGTGTCAAATAAAATAAATGAATAATTTTGGAAAACGGAAAATCTAGCGACACAGACAATTTTATTCTGATTCTCTTTTTTAAAAACTAACCAGACAGTTTCAACAATATTTTGAGTTTGTCCAAATATTTGTAGACAAGGGCTGGATTTAATTCCCTGGGGAGCTGTTAACACTAATATATTACAACAGAGATGAAGAACATTTTAAATAAGGAAATATAGAAGTCTAGGCATCTACAGAACTTATGACCTGTCATTGGCTGGTATAAGTGGCCACTTTACACACTGTGTAACATTTACCATTCTGCCCATATTTGACCATATATATTACTTCAATTCTTTCATCTGTTGATGTTTGTGAAGTTAAAGAGCAGAAACCTTTATTTATGCGAATGAGATTCATCTAATTGAATTATTTCAGCTACATACTAGGCAACCCCTTTTTTTTTCAATTTCTATACTTCTTCGTGGACCACGTGGAATTTAAACAATATTTTGAGTTTTTCCTGATCGCTGATTTTGGTTTATTACCTTTATGAGTCCTATTACCATTGTTGCAAAGTCCAAGAACAATGTCGCGTGATAACTACTTTTTACGACAATGTGAATATCTGTTAAGGATATTCCATCTTTCCTGCATTATGTATTAAAGATAACAGCATCGCTGTATTTAATTGTCTTTATGTTCTGACCATATCAATAGAAAAATCTCGCACAAAGTAGGACGGGCGTAACTGGCCATCACCAAAAAGGTCAATAAGTCTTTCAGATTTTGCTGCTCAGGGTGAGCTTAAAATCAAACTCAAATATCATAAAAATTACGTCTTCTGGACGAAGATGCAGTTAGAATTATCCAGAGCTGGTAAGGGGAGCTTTGAAATATGAGGGGTTATTTGCCACATCCTACCTGTGTAAAACGAAGTTCTCTTCAACTGTGAACATAAAATATAAAAAAATAGCATTTAATATAATAATAAATTAATTTTATTTTCAAAATCAAAACGGATATTATGAAAAAATGTTTTCATTTCTAATTTTTAAACATAAAATTGTTAAATAATACGTCTTAACAAAAACGCAACATGTTTGGCCTTAAAAATTGTGAAGTCGAAATTTGAGATGAATTGAATGAATTGACAATGAAAACGAATTAATTTAAACAGACACGTCCTATGTTGCCTTATACGTTATTTTGCTGTTTAAATGTTCTAAAAAAAAATTAAAACACATGCGAACAAAAGCCAATATGTATTTACGAGTTTGGAAACAGGGTGTTCATTTTATTTGAATAATACATTCAGACATTTAGGATATTTCATCCCTTAGAGAAAGTACCCCTGACGTTGTTTGGTTTACAGCGGGGGTCTTCAAGCGACACCCCGCGGCTTAAATTTTACTCACGCTGGACTTAATATTATAATGTAATTACTAAATATTTTAACTGATTGTAAAAAAAATACAACCACAGATTTGCGCGTCATGATTTTGCTCTAGGGACCGGTTGCACGAAAAAAAGTTTAGTTAAAAAAAAGTTAGCAATTAAATAATGTAAATGTCCGTCTCGCGGCCCATTGGTTAGCGCGTTTTTCTATCATGCATGTGGTCTCCGGGCGAACCTGTTGAATCGAAATTCACTACATGGTTGTCACGAAATATTTATTTTTAAAAAAAGGTACCGACTTTAACAATAGAATATTTCATAGTCCATGGACTGACACGAAATGTGGATGTTTTGTGTCAAAGATTCGGTAAGAATTTTACTACTATTTTACGACGCCTTTAAATTATTTTCCAACTTCAGGTAAGCAGCAATAAGTTTCTATGGATTTACTTTAGCAGAGTTTTGTTTTAGAAAATAGAAATTGAAAGAAGGGATATTTTCTTAGCATATCTAGTAGAAATTGATTTGTTCATCTGCTAACTTAACGTTCAAGCATGGGCAGAATGGTGAATGTTACACAGTGTATAAAATGGCCACTAAAACCAGCCAATGACAGGTCGTAAGCCCTGTAAATGCCTAGACTTTCATACCCCTCTTTAAAAAAGTTTACATTTTAATATTGATTGTAACGCTTTCGTCAAAATGAACATATTAAAACAGCATTTGGAAGAAAACGCAACTGGTATTATTTTTTTTTGTTTTGCAACTGACACAACTATTACTATATTTAAATAAACTAAACTCGGTTTTAATTCGTGAACAGTATATTCTTATATTGCTTTTTTTGAATCGACAATAACACTTCATTTTCTTTTTTTTATTTTATTTATTTTTTTGCACCACAACAGGCCAGGAGGCCCAATTACAGTGGTGAATTACATTACAGAACAACCAGGCTTGAGAAAAATAACAATTTTTATTTTTGTGTTCTCACCGGGAATCGAACCCGGAACCTTCCGTGCGTGAGTCAAGCGTCTTGACCACTACACCACGGAGGCCGCCACTTCTCAAGTGACTGATATTTTTAACATAATATATGTATTATCTGTATTTTAATTACTTGTATTTCTAAGATGGTGAAGGGTTACTCACATTTGTTAGCTAATTGTTGTACAATTTTAAATATTTACATTTTTGTTTTGCTTTCTATGTTTACTCTTTTTTTACTTTCTGTGAATACAGTATATTTTTTTTAGTAGTTAATTTTTACCCTTAAAAAACTCTATCCTTTGGTCTATATGTGTCATTTTTTTGTTCAATCTACCCACGTATGCTTGTTTAAAGAGATACTTTCCATTTTTGAAAAAAAATCTAACTAGGTATTTAAAGTGTAAAAATAAAAACTTATAGTAGGGCCAATTTAATAGGTCACATTTGACACTTCATCAAAATTCAACAATATAACCTTGTAAGGGCGGTAATAAAATATTATTTATTTTTTCGACTTTAGAACTGCACAATTTCTTAACTTTTTTCAATTGCGATTACATATTTATTGTAATAACGACAAAAGAAGGTAATTTTACGATTTACTTTCACTAATAAACCATTCTAAACATAATAAACTTTTTCCGTTCTAAACGTCGTTACAATGTTGCATCAGTGAACCCTTTTTCTTTTTAAACACCAGGGATGTTACCCAGAATAAAAAAAAATGTTGATAATTTTGTTAAATTATGTACTTATCTTATTTTGTTCCTTAAATTTACGATCGAAAGTAATAATGGGACAGGGATTTGACTGATGGTTTTAAAAATAAAATTACAGTACCCATAAGTACTTTTTCATAGTAACTGAATTCAATTCACATATATTATGTTTGAAGTCCGAATCGATTCAATAACTTTAATCGATGTTTTTAAGCAGGTCACCTCACTATAAAGCTAAAACCGACAAATGTCAAATGTGACCTTTTAAATTGGCCCTACTATAAGGTATTATTATTTACTCGAATATTTAAATTTTTAGACCATTTTCTAGAAGTCGAAAATAACTTGTGCTGGAAAAATAAAAGTCGACAACTGAACTTTGGTCCCCGAGTCCACAATACTACCATGGGACCACAACCCGGGTTCAAATATTGATATTGATATGTATTTTTGTATAATAGGGTGCCTGAAAGAATGACTAGACAGGTGCCACCGTTTTGTAGCAACAATTCACGGACAGCGTATACTTATAATGCCGTATTAAACAGACTTCATGAACTCGGCAATAGTTATTCTCACGTATCTGATATTTTTAGTCTAGGGTATTGTTCCTATAGAACAAACCTTTTGAACTTTTTTGAAGATGGTGAATGGTAATTATATTTATTTATTCATGCATTTCATAATATATATACAGTATTTTGTTCACTTACCCAGCTGTATGAAACAGTACGTATAATTTTCTTGTTGTATTACTGTAGAATATTTTATTATTTAATTTTGTTTTTTACATTTATCCCTGAATTGTTTAAACTTTCTACTAAATATTCTGTTTAATTTTTAGATAATTTTTTAAATATAAATCTTGTATAATTTTTGGGTTTAATTTTTTTAATAAATCTTGGGTATAAGGAAATTCATGTTTTTTTTTTTATTAATATTACGCCAAATATGTTAGTATTATAAATTTTTGTAAAAGGTAGATTTGCCGTTTATGTTGATAAAATAAAATAAATAATATGTAAGCGTTTTCATTGCAAAAAATTGTTGTATTATAAAAAAGATTTGATAAACACATAAAAAAATTGTTCTTACGACTTATGTGACGAGTAATATGTGATGTTATTTTATCGACTTTACATAATATATTTTCCCCCCATACCAGCACATTTGCTGATAGGGAATATTTTGTACGAATAAAATATGTAATGTAATGTAAATTTAAACGATGTATTTTATCATTTTAGTTATAATATAATAGATACTTAATACTATTTATGAAGGTATTAGAAGCAAACTTTGAAATCTCCATTAAAGGAGTTACTGAGATATACGCGATAAATTTGGTAAAAGAATTGTGAGATTTCTAATTATGCTTTACTAACTCAATGAAGAATGCCAAGTTTGCGGTGTCAAGTAGAGTAATTGAAATCTGTTTTTGCAAGATTAAGAGACGGTTTTGAATTACGCTATTATTTAGGTAGGTAGGTTTTTATGTATAGTTTATTTTGGCATCAATAACAAATTATCCGTTTTTAGTGGAGATTTCCAAGATTGCTTCTAATACCCTGATACATAAATACATATTTATAAACAGGGTGTTCTTTAAACCCTGTCACATCGGAAACCACAATAATCAGTATGGGTAAAAAGACATATTAGCGTGTTAAAAAAAATGTTTAGAACACAGAAAATTTAAAAAAATAAAATATTTAAAAAAACAAATGGTTGCTTACTTCTGCAGGGGAGAAGTGAGGGGAGCGCGGCGTATTATCAGACTCCCCCCTACCTCCCTCGTTTCTCCTCTGCAGAAGTAACCAACTATTTGTTTTTTGTATTTTCTTTTTAAAATTTTTATTTGTTCTAAAAAAATATTTAATGTGCCAATGTGTCTTCTTGCTCATACTGATCATCATGGCTTCGGATGTGACAGGGTTTAATGAACACCCTGTATATATATATATATATAAATGTTTGAATTTTTTAATATGTTCTACGCATACTTTATATTTGAAGTGTTTATTTCAACTCGCTATGTATTTTTTAAAATTATTTTTTTTCTTTTTTATTTTTGCACTACAACAGGTCAGGAGGCCCAATTACAGTGGTGAATTACATCACAAAACACCCAGGCTTGAGAAAAATCTCATTTAATTTTTGTGTTCTCACCGGGAATCGAACCTGGAACCTTCCGTGAGTGAGTCAAGCGTCTTGACCACTACACCACGGAGGCCACCTAATATGGAAAATAAAAATATCGTTAATAAATAAAGCAAAAGTTTGGAAACCCCTGGTACAGTACAGTGTACATAGTAGGTATTGAACATCACTCGGAAATTTCAAAACACTTTGGGTTTTACTATTATTTGGTACGTACCGTGTTTTATGTATCACCGTTCACCGTGTTCAAAGCGCTTAGAAAGGAATCCCAATTGATATGTTTCGGGATTTATGTACAATGTTCGTACTTTAAGGTAAATTACTAATTATATGTACAATAATGCTTTGAATAGGTATGTCTAAAGCATTGAACAAGGGCTGGGTTTTAAGAGGATGCGCAGTTTGACCTTTCTTCATACAAACGTATTTCCATATTTTCTTCTTGGGTTATGGCACTAGAGCGATAATTTTTTTACACGCCTTTAATTATTAGCGTATCTCTATCATGATTTTAATATTTTTATAAATTATCTTTTATATTTTATTTTTATTTATTTTATTTATTTATTCATATTTTTTGCTTACAAACTACAATTAATTATAAAAATAATGTGACCTCACTGGGGTTTCCCGTGCCAAGGACACTTAACAATAAACACATTTTAATAACATTTGAGAATACACAAAGAAGACTAACTTAAAAAAACAAAGATAATTAACAAATATTCATACAGTTTTAAAAACAAGGTATTTATGTACATCTATATTATTTATATTACAAAACACACAATGAAGGTATTTATGTACATCTATATTATTTATATTACAAAACACACAATGAAAATAATGAAAACCTAACACAAGCTTTTCACTTGTGGAGCAGTTGATTCAATATTGGTATGGGCGAGTGAGACAATCTATTTTACGTCTACCTAGCTCCACTATCCATTTTTTATAACCTTTTTAAACGTTTTCTCTTTAATAATTGTTTAAATAGATAATGGAAGTAGGTTATAAGTTTTAATTGAATAATACTCAAAACCCCTTTGTCCGTAAGTAGTTTTAGTTAGTATTTGTTTAAGTTGTCTATGTGTTGAGGATCTAGTGATTGTATTATTTGTATGTGATGTATTGTGGGGTTTATGTCTTTCATTTGAGTAATAGTAGTTTTTGAATCTATAGGTGAGTATTGTTTTAGCGTATAATTGTTTTGGTGTCATAAGTTGTGATTTATGGAATATTTCTTCAGTTGATAATATAAGCTAGGACAATCAAAATACACTTAAAAGCGCGAAATTTTATCTGCCGTTTTCGGACGTAAGGTAAACAAATATGGTAGCTGTTTTTGGATAAAGCTAAATGTGTTGATGCAGAAAAAATATTTTAGAATTCCTTTAAAAAAAACGGTACAGTTTTGGGGTACGAAAATACGAGACTTTAATTTTGTAATTTTGACGCGCTGTTGTCTTTTTTGCTTAGCATTTGGGGAGGCATTTTCGAGAGAGTGACAGAAAAACTATATGCAAATATTTATTCATCAATTTGCCCTACGCCGCATATTCTCTTAACCTAGGTATTTGGGCGTATATATATGTATTATGTATATATTTACTATTCTGCATAGATACGAATAATTGTATGGCCATAGTGGCTAGCGTTTTGCGGTGTGGCACGGGCGCGGTACGCGGCGACTAACCGCGCCCGCGCGGTCACTGTGGATATTACACTTGTTACCATGTATTTTTATTATGAACAATGATAAATAATAAAAAAAATGTGACCTCACTGGGGTGGGGTGGTTACCCGTGCCGAGGATGCTAACAATATATTTTTTTTACAAAATAGTTCGTTTTTATTAAAATATTTTTTATTGTTTTTTTATATATATGTTCAAGAAGCTTAGTTTAGTACAATTTAATGTTCTAATTTTTCCCGCTGGTAAGAATACACTTTTTTTCAATTTCTCGTAGGGTTGAACTTCCTTATTGAAGAGATACAATTGTTTAAATACACGCCGACTGATAAATGCTACACAGTGTACAAAGTGACCAAACTAGCCAGTGACAGATCATTAGCCCTCTTAACGCCTAGACTTCTTTATTCCCTTTTCTAAAATGTTCTCCATCTCTGTTGAAATATGTGTCTCCACAATATATTTTAACGAGATTCTTCACCTTATTTGAAACAATTGTCTATCAGCTTGCTGATTAAAATATCGCGTTCAAACATTAAGTGATTATGGTTCCACCCATAACTACCCACATAATGTATTTATTAATTGATCAATTAATTAAGCAGCTGTAGATAAGGGTTGTATTTGGTCGAGAGATTAATGGCGGGATGAAGATCACCCTATTTATTATGACGTACAAAAATGACCTTACATAACATCCTTAACAAACCCATTTTACCACTAATAAATATTATTATTACTATCAATTTTAAGCGAACTGCCTTAAGTTGATATGCTTAAATCTATTTAAACGAAAGTTAATTGTTGTAACAAATCTAGTCCATTTTTGAACCCATTGAGAATACACGTTGAGATCAACTCTTGTGGCAGCTTATTCCAACCATCAACAACCCTATTGCTCAGGAAATGCTTCCGTTGATTAAGATTGAATCTCGTTTTCTCCAGCCTGAGGCTGTGGCCTCGAAGACGAGCATCTTGTTTAAACTTGAACATGGGATCCAAATTTGGGCAGCTATAGTGACTGTTGAGTATCTTGTATGTCTCTATCAGAGCACCCCTTTCTCGCCGTTCCTGCAGCGTTGTTAGACCGAGATTTTCCAGTCTTTCCACATATGGAAGCCGTTTTATGGTCGGCGACAACTTTGTAGCTCGTCTTTGGACTCTTTCCAACAAGTTGACATCCTCAACAAAATAGGGATTCCATATCTGAAACTCGAACTCGAAAGTAGGTCTGAATTAGATGCAGGTAGTAATGTACATATGAATAAATAAAAATTAAGAGTTGAAATTAAAAGTTAAAATTAAAATTAAAAGTTAAAATTAAAAGTTTAACTCAAAAATTAAAAGTGAAAAGTAAATAAAATAAATGAAAAAAAAGTTAAAACTAAAAGATAAAATTAAAAGTCAAAATTGAAAGTTAAAAGTTAGGCAGAAGATCAATTTTAAATGTCTTTAACAGATCTGATAAAAGTACAGTATTTACAATGTAATATGTCGATGTCACTAAAACTGTCATTATAGGTAATCTGTATTCTTCGAAGAGTGCTATTTTTCATATGATTAGTCACTGAGAGAGGAATGTCGAAAAGTACAGATTGACGAGTTCTACGGACAGGGACTTGATATGAAAGGCTTTTTTGTAAACGGTGAAACTGCCCGTCATCTGTCATGGCGTCGAAAACATCGACGTGCTGCGCATAAACATGCGTAAACACTCGCAATTTTCAATCTCAACGACTGCCCCGTGTAAAACAGTAAAAATCGCGCAAGAAAGTGATATAAGGTCGTGTGCCATTTTTGAGCCATTTAATACGAGCTTAAGCCGTGGTTGTACACAATGTTGCGTTGGCGCTGTACTGCTAGTGACACGAGAGATTTAGTACAAAGGATGTTTGCTGAAAGCGCCTTTCATGTATTCTTTCTTTTGTTCTTTATTCAATACTTTCCGTATATTTCTCGAGCGGATAAAGTAAGCCTGCTTATGGCAGAAAACGGATCAAAGACGTCGAAAGCTACAATATTAGGAACTGAGCGTTAAGATCTAACATATGTCGACGCCGATGGTGGATAGGCAAGAGTCCCCAAGCGGCATGTAGCCAACATCACAGAAGAGCTTATTACAGTTTTTTTTTATTAATAAAAAATCACACATTTTAAAACATGTTGGAATTTCGCCAAAATAACAAGTGTACGTGAGATTTTTTTATTAATTAAACAAAAAAGAACTTTAATTAGCTAGCACAACGTGAAAGCTTGTCAGTACCGAGGTATGTCGACAAGTATAGACAAAGAACACTTCATTATACAATTAATAAAAAATTTAATAAAATTCCTAAGCAAATCTTTAAAAAAAATGTTGAGAAAACTTTTACGGAAAACATAATTAAATGGCTCATATGTGACAAGGCTTTATATTTTTTTTTTTTTTTGTAAAAAGAAATATTTGCGTTCTTATGATTTACCCAAATATTTAATTTTGAGGGCCATTTTCAACGAGTTGTAAATAACTCACTATTAGAAAATGGAATCGAGTTGGGGTAGAGTAGGATTCGAACCACGGACCTTTGGTCCGTGAGTCCAAGACACTAGCCACAGGACAACAACCCGACCGATATATTGATTATTATTTTATGTTAACAATCATTTATTTTATTTTTTGTATATAAATTAGTTATAAATAATGTTTAAATTACTTTTTGAAATTATAAAATTTCTCTAACGTTTTTTTTTGTGAAGGAAAAATAAGAAACCTGCTGACAAGGCGGTTTAGTGGGTTTCATTATTTTTCCTTTTATATTTTTCTGTTAGTGTTTACCTTCAATAAAAATAAAAATAAAAATATATTTTTTAAATGTCTCTTCTGTAAAACTGCTACATGTCGTTTAGGAACTTTTACATTTCCACCGTCGGCGTCGATGTTTTACTAGTTGTATAAAAATACGCGTCTATTTCTGCACCAGTTAACTGTAAAATTGGCGTCGCGGGTTCGATTCCGTGGCAAGAAAGAAATCCAAGATTTTTAAAATTGGTCTTGGTGTTGTGGTGTATTTTTAATATATTCCTTCCATATCCTCTCTTTCCCACCTCTGACAAGCTTCTTAAATAAAAAGTTAGCGAGTTATTCATTTTTAAAAATAAAATTGAAAAAATAACAATTTCATCAGGAAACTAACATGCGAATACCACCTTTACCATATGAGTTGCACAAAAATATAAAACAACCGTGCTACTTTTAGAACACATTTCGCCTGTTATGTAATGGTCACCGTATACCTATTAAACTCACGCCCCTCCTTTCATTTTCTCCCTCTTTTTTAAACTATTTCTCCCACAAGGTAAAACATTTTCATAACCTAATCAGTGTATGCAAGGGTTTCTTATTAAAATGCACGTGGTTATGGTTTTATATTTTTGTTCAAGAAGAGTAAAGGTGCATATTGGGTTTTGCATTTGAGTTTAATTGGTGTCCCAACGAAGAGACGGGTATGTCTCGAAACCGGTAGACATTGAAAAATCGGTAAATGGACATATACTTATGTTTTATAATAGACCGGTGAAGGTTCAGAAGAAATCCCTTAACTGGCTTTGGCCAAGGGTGTTATTTAATGGAAAGCTATAACACTAGGAATTCGTTCAAGAATAACACTGAGATTTGAATCAGAATTTTAAGCTCGAATAGGTGTTCCAGAAGAGTGACCATTATAATGAAATATTGTATAATGGGTTTTATTACAAGGTTATTTAATTATTGATTAAATGGATATTATTTTTCAAAGCCTTCCCAATGTTATCACTAATTTTAATTTGTTTTTTGAAAAAATTCTACAATAGTTTCGCCTTATTAGGGCATTTAAAACAAACGTTACTGAGAAAAACTTTTGTTTTATGTATTTTGAAAATATACGTACACTATTTTTTTTTTACTAAGATCCTTACTTAAATGAAGAGCAGTCTAGAATCGAGACTTGCTTTAGAATGGTACGATCTACAGATTATCAACTCAGATTGTTAGTTCTTGGGTTAAAAATGGTAAACTCTCAGAGGTACCCTTATAAAAAGAAATCGTCACTTGTAGAACGGAAAATTAAATGAACATTTTTTTTACTCGATTTTTGTCAATTTTTTTTTTTGTGTGAGCGAAACCGTTAGAACAATCTATGGTCTTTAAAACGGCTTTTGGGTATGTGGAGGGAATGTTTTCACTACGTTTGGAGATTTACTGAATAAACGCCAATTTAAGTCATTGTAAGAACATGTTCACATGAACTTGTGACGTTTTGAAGCAGTTAATTTTTTTTAAAACCATTTTTATTTTTAAAAAAATTATCGAGAAATTTTGCCGTAAAATTGAATGCTTTTATTTTTTACTGCGTGTAAAAAAACATTTTGATATCCAATTTCCTGTAGCACTAAACTTCCTTATTATAAACAGTGGCCTTTTTCTTCAGTTTATGTATCTATAGTTATAGATTGATTTATAAAATTTATTTTCAGGTCAAAAATTGAAACGTGTTAGCTGTGCATGTGCAATGAATTATTTTGATCGAACGATTCAAAATCAGTATGCGGATATTGCTGTGATTGACAGCTTAATGCATCTTGTTGAGAGATGCAGCTTGCAGTCTGTTTCTATTTTGATGGATGCAATTCAGATATTGCTGTTTCCGAGTTTAAATTTTTATGGTTAAATTCAGTACCTGCCTAATAAATTTGTCTTATTTGATTTACATTATTTATTGACAATCGTTGATGGGATTCCATTGTAATTAATCAATCATTAATCAATATCAATTAATTTTATAAAGGTTACATGTTTTTTTTATTCTATCCAAATCTACTTTTATTCATCTAGTGAATGTTATAACTGTAACTCTCCAAAAAAGTGACCTGCTCTTGTGCTTGGAGAGTGACTTACACTGTTATAGTTATTTATTTATTAGAATTTATATAATTTTGAATATACGAGTACATGACAAAAAAAACCTATTGGATATTAAAAAAAAACAGAAAATTATAAAACATACATACTAATTAAAATTGAATGCAGTTTTTACACTTGTTCGAAAAAATTATTTAAAATTACTTTAAATTTATTTATTGATATATCAGTTTTAATAGATTTTACTTCATTAGGGAGATTATTGTAATATTTGACACCTTTGAAGACAAACCAATTTTGACCATGATTTGTGTGGAATTTAGGTATTTTCATATTATTTTGGTATCTGAGTGACTTATTCATCTCAAATACTTTTATTTTTTCTTCTTCATAAATTTGTATAATGGAATTTAATTTTAAAATAGTGTCTACTGTATGAACTTTAAATAATTTATATTGAATTTCCGTATTGAATAATGATGTTTAATATATATAATATTTAATATCATATATCCTTACACTGTATAATGTTTACCGGTCTAAAGATGCCCATTAGAGGGTGAAAACGCTTATTGGTCAAAAAAATAAGTAGAAGTGTACTAAATATTTTTAATCAGTAACTTATGTGTAAATATAAGTTATTACATCATAAATATTTCTGTTGTCCAAAACATTATTAATATGTTAGTCAAAGGAAAACAAAATGGATGAACAATGATTGAATTCAAATTAATATCCAAAATTAATGTCCAGGTGGCTGAAGAATTTAGTAATGTATGTGAAATAGTACCAGAACCCCGGACGAGTGTTTTTGAGTTGATGGCTGCCCTCGGGTAAGAAATCCCGAGTAACAAAATCGAGTAGAGATAAGTCCGCCTCGTTTGGTAGGTGTTGACGCGTTTGTCTACCATTCTTGAGGTCCTGGGTTCGATTCCTGGCTGGACTGAAAATTTTGAGGTAAATATGTTTTTCTTTACGCGTTTAAAGATTCAAACTAATATAAGTTGAACACGTATATATTTTTTTTAAATCTCTGGTATACGTAAGCACTGTATCATTTTTGTCTTTTTAGTCTTATCTAATGAAAACAAAGATTGATAGACTCATTCAAATAAAACCGTTTTTTTTAAATCACGTTAATAATCAAATGGAATGAGATGAGTTATAAGAGTAAATAAGTTATAAAAGTAAATAAGTTATTAGAGTATAATGGAAATTCAAACTTAAAATAATGACGATGAAAAGTAGATTTATATATAAGAATGTTTTACTTTTTTACCTTCTCAGTTGCATTGTTATTTTTAATTCCTTAAAAAAAATATTATTTACTTAGGGATAAATAATTTATTTTTTTAAATGTATCAACAATATTTTGAGTTTGTCCAAATTTTTGTAGACAAGGACTGGATTCAACTCCCTGGGGAGCTGTTTACATTAAAATATTACAACAGAGATGAAGAACATTTAAGAGAAGGTAATATGGAAGTCTAGGCATCTACAGGGCTTATGACCTGTCAATGGCTGGTTTAAGTGGCCACTTTACACACTGTGTAACATTCACCATTCTGCCTATATTTGAACATCCATATTCCTTCAATTCTTTCATCTGTTGATGTTTGTGAAGTTAAATAAAGGTTTCAGCTCTTTAACTTCACAAACATCAACAGATGAAAGAATTTAAGGAATATGGATGTTCAAATATAGGCAGAATAGTGAATGTTACACAGTGTGTAAAGTGGCCACTTAAACCAGCCATTGACAGGTCATAAGCCCTGTAGATGCCTAGACTTCCATATTACCTTCTCTTAAATGTTCTTCATCTCTGTTGTAATATTTTAATTTTAAATGTATCCCCAATTCTATGAAGCCAAGAGCCCAATCTTCCAAACACAAGATTTTTTTCGTTTTGTATTAAAACATAATTTGTTTCTTAAAATAATTGTCATTTTTACGTTTGCTTTCAATGAAAATTTTACAAAACTTAGTATGCGGAACTTTTACACTGTATTGATTGTAACAAATACCATAACAATATAATCTAGGTCCTTTTCACAAAATGGTGTACAAAATAACAAAAAAAAATAGTTTAGAAGCCGTTCTAAAAGTAATTAAAAGTAGTTCAAAAATATTAAAACATGCCGAGTGCAGTAGAAAAAAAAAAATAGCAGTATTTCAAGTCATCTTTAAAATTTAAAAAAGCAATATTGAGATAAATTTTTAAACAAAAGTAATATCTAACATCATCAAAAATTTTAATGAAGAAATAAGAAAAATAACAATATCAAAGAATGTCATGTTATGTAAGAAAAAAAGGACTTATTATAATAAAATCAACACGGGTTTTATTTAAAGGTTTTCAAAACCCTCTTTTTAAATAATTGTAATACTGTATGATAGATATCAATATGATTCAAAGAGCTGTTAAAAGTTGAACAAGATCTTTGTAAAAACAAGTCTTTATACAAAATACATAATAAAAAACTATACATATAAAAACAAAATACAGATAAGTTATTTAAAAGTTAATGAATATTAAATTTTAATTTAATTCTTTAATAGTTAAATAATTCACTTTAGTAATGACCTTTTATAGTAGAAATAAAAATAAAATAGTTCAATAAAACAATATTAGTAATGTATTTATATTGTACAATACGATATTAAGTGAAGAGATTAATAAATAATTTTATGTTTGAATTGGCAATAGTTAAAATGCGTGTTTGCATATTATTAGGCGTCACTATTAATATATTGAGTTTTTCTACTGACATTTCTTGGTGGAACTGCATTTTAAGTATAATAATAAAAATACTTTATAGTTTTATTCCACTTTTATTTATATATTTATTTTTTTTAATATTTTTTTTTACCAGTGACCGGGTTTCGTCGTGACCGACATCGTCAGACTGGTGATGGTCAGACGATGTCGGTCACGACGAAACCCGGGCACTGGTAAAAATTATAAAAAAAAAATTAAAAAAAATAAAAGTGGAATAAAACTATATACATATTTGTATTATTATAATCATCACTATTAAGTTTATTAAAAGATAATATATGTACGATGACAAAATCGATGCTCTAAATTTAGTCCCCGAGCAATGTTTTACGATGGTTATTGTTATAATTTTGTAAAAGGTTCGTGGAACCGCATATAAATAAATGTAAATTTGCGTAACCATCGCGTTTCTTTTTTCCCAGCTATGTGGCGGACAAGTTGAAGCTCGGAATGCCCGTGGACCCCGAGGAGTTCTCCGAAGTCAGCATCTACTTCTCCGACATAGTCGGCTTCACGGCAATCTCCGCCAACTCCACTCCGTTCCAAGTTGTTGATCTGCTCAACGATCTGTATACGTGCTTCGACGCCACTATCAACGCGTATAATGTATATAAGGTGAGTTAGCCGTTTTTCAATCTAAATCCGAATCCTTAAATCTAAATCCATATTAACAAAGTTTAATTAACAGTTACTGGAACATTGTCACTATACATTCATTGTCTAGCACTGCAAGGAAACAATAAACTGTCTAATAAACAGAACAGTCGGCCTCGTGGTGTAGTAATCATCGCATTTACCATACACGAGGTCGTGGGTTTGAATCCTGAAATAATTGCAGTGAAATAATGATTTAAAAAAGTGTTTTTAGCCATAATATTTCATAGTCGCTGGACTTGCACCGAAAGCGTAAAACTGATCATCTTACCTTCATGTAACAAAAAACTTTCAAGATCAGCTGCGATTGGTGTACCAAAGCAGTGCCTTATGCCATTAGGTGCGTAAAGGGGAATAATAGAGATCAAATTCCAAAACTCTAACATTTTTACATATAACTAGCGGACCCGTCAGACGTTGTCTTGCCCGAACGTTGGCTTTCCTGCTATTAGCTTGGAAAAATACTTTTCATTGATAAGTAGGTACCTAACTACTTTTTTGTGACTAAATTCCAAAACTTTGATTGATAATATTATAATAATATTAAAATATTTAATTTAAGTAGGTACCTAGGTACTTGTTTATGGTTGAATTCCAAAACAAAAAATAAATGTTTTTTCAAATATAGCTTTCTTTTTGCAAACGTCAAACTCTGGTCGTCTCACCAACAAAGGGGTGTACTTATGAAGAAATACGATTTTTTTTTAATGTATTGAATTTAATTTTATTTTAGTGTTACCAAAAATCCAATAAAAAGAAACAAATGGATAGAAATTACAAGGAATTTAAGGAAAGAATCTGATTGAGATCCACAAAAACCAAATGCTGTTTGTAAACATTCAAAAACAAACTTTTTTTATAAGCAAAAAAACAACATCTTTCCATTTTTTTGCAAATCCATTCTCCTCGAATGCAGCCCTGGTAAATCGATGAATAAAACCTTTATGCTACTAACTTCTTTTTTTACATATTCGATCAAAGATTTTAATATCTGCGAACACGCACAGTGCAAAGATCTATATTTCTCTGAAAACCGCACGTAAATCGGCTAAGCCGTTTAGAAGGAGTACGGTGACATCACACGTACAGAGTAATTATATATTTAAAGATAATATATTTGGTGTTTAAACAATTTGAACTTGATGATAATGTTGAAGAATCTAACCAGTCCGACGGGCAGAAACTTGTTATTACATTTCATTTTGTCAAATAAGTTTTTGAGACATTTGTATTTGATCATTTTCTTTGTACTTTGAAAATCCTCACCACTTATCTGGATTCATTTAAGGCGCTTTGTAGCTGTTTTCAGATCTGCACTTAAGTAAAGTTAATTCAAAATTAATTTTAAAAATATAAATATCATTTTACGATCTCGTTTATGTCACATTTAATTATTCATCATTGGATGGTTTATTCATGTAAAACGAATTAATATATATGGCGAAAGTGAATGGTAACGTAAGACAAGGACAACCAAGAACGACGTGGTATAATCAGATAAACCAAAGTCCCAGGCCTGGTCATTTCAAAAGTGGACACGACTGAAGGGCATGTATGACAAGATGTGTGAATGTGGAAGAAGGTAGGGATGTATGTCAGGATAGACGTGTATGTCAGTCCATTCTCTTATGCCTACCCCTAAGGAGAAACAGCGTGATGGTAGTAGTAGTAGTAGTAGAAGAAGAAATTAATTCATGCTTTCAATACTCCTATCACTGTAAACTGTTAGCACAATCCAGTCAGTGAAATACGTTTATGTATCGCCATTTATCCAAGCTTTTTTTCCAGGTGGAAACCATTGGCGATGCCTATATGGTGGTTGGTGGTCTTCCAGTGAGGGTGGCTGACCACGCGGAGCAGATTGCCACAATGGCCTTGGATCTTCTCCATCAGAGTGGAAGGTTCAAGATCAGACACTTGCCGAGGACTCCTCTACATCTGAGGATAGGACTGCACACAGGTAAGCAATTAAGAGTTCAATTTAAAGTGTAAGTGAAACCGACAGGAAAACCCTCAGTATTTCGGGTTTCCGGTATGTGGAAGGACTGCTTTTACTCCAGGTAAGATATTTAGACCTATTAGAATGTTTTTTATGTTAGGTCATGTGTGGAAATTGCTTAGAAAACAAAAAAACATTCAAACTGTAAAAGGTCATCTTGGACATTTCAGTGGCCTTCATGGTGTAATGACATTTGATTTAGGCACGAAAGTCTCTGAATTTGAGGATGATGATGGTCTGGAAAGGATTTGTTCCAAATGATCTGTGTCTTTTTTGTATTAATATTAAGACCCAGATGAACGGAATATTTCTGCAGTCAGCCGAAAATTTAGTAAAGATCACTAATTGATTTTTAAGAAATAACCGCATAGTCAGCGTAATCCAAGTTGTACAACTTTAGGCAAAGTTTACTTTTGTTCCTCGGTCAAGTGGTATCGATTTATATAAAATAAAACAATGTAATGAATAATAACGGTACGAAGAAGCAGCCTTGCCTCACTTCAATGAATACCCAGAACCAATCAGTCGAAGAGCTACTGATTCTCACACGCCAATTGCTATGTACGTAGAACATCCTTGTAACACCAATGATCTTGAAAGGAATTACGTACGCACCAAGAATTATCCAGAGTGACGATGATGCGGACTGTCAAATGCTTTCTCGAAGTCAATGAAGGAACACGTATACATAATAATACGGACGTATTCATTTGATTGTTTTCGGAGAGTACGTCTGATATTTGGATATGGTCGGCAAAAACATCTATTTATTTCTAAGGAGTCGGTATCTAAATATTTTAAACTAAAATGTTAATTATTTTTAACTGTATTTTGCTTTTTTGAGTTACACCATTAAATTTAAAAATGAAAACTGAATTCTGAATATATTCAAAAGTTGTTTCGCAATGAAAAATATATAGCTTATGAGATAGTTATTTGATTTCAAGCAAAATCTTAAATTTATATTATAAATACTTAGATACAACTTGAAAACAAATAAGTTACTTGAAAATGTATTAAGAAACTCTTGTATTTATTTAATGTTGATTATCTGAGGTGAAACATTGAAATGATTGATTACGAAATTCATTAACAGCTTTGTTATCATTAATTACTGCGCGTGCAGTGGCTATTTAAATTAATTAATGGGTAATTCAAATACTTAAAATATTTTGGTGTAAATTATTGTGAATAAAAACGAAATTCGTTTAAAAATATTACAAGCCAAACATTAGGACGGAGGATATAAACGACAATTTCATTAAATAAATTGTCATTAACAAATAACAACAGAATGCAGAACATTTTAAAGAATTAAATATAGAAGTCTGGGCATTTACAGGGCTTATGACTTGTCATTGTCTGGTTTAAGTGGCCATTTTACACACTATGTAGCATTCATCATTCTACTTATCAATATTTCTTCAATTATTTATTCTGTTGTTTTTATCTTTGATTAAAATTAACTCCCAAGGGAATTGAATTCAGTTCTTGTCTACGAAAATTTGCCTTGACTTCCATATTCCCTTCTACAAAAAATGTTCTCCATCCCTGTTATAATTTGTTAATCTTAATAATTCCCTAGGGGGAGAAATCCAGTATTTTGTCAACAAACATTTGGATAAACTCAAAATATTAAAACAATTTATTGTTTTATTACATGTTTTAGTATCATACACCAAAGAATTTGAGTTTCAAACGCTTATTGACTCAAATACTTGTGCCTTCTTCCAAGTCGGTCTCTCAATGCTGAGGATCGTGATCACCATAAACACTTCTGATTTGTCTGTTCTACCTCTATCTGTCCTCAGCCCGACGAACCGACTCATCAAACTTTGGCCCGAAGCCACCTTTATTTGGTCAGTTCATCTATATGGGATTCTACCCCGGCTTTTCCTACCTTCAACTCGGCCAGACATTATTGCCTTTTCTAGATTGTCTGGCTCATATCTAGCAATATGTCCAAAGAAAGACAATATCCTTCTCAAACACACCACTGATAGACGAGTTGTAATATGGAGCTCTTCCAGTATCGATGCATTCGTCCTTCTGACTGTGCCTTGGCACACGCAGCAGCCTTCTCCAACACCACATCTCAAATGCATCGATCTTCTTCCTCTCGTATGCACGCGTTGTCCACGTTTCCGCCCCATATAGAAAAACGGAGAATACCTGGGCTTCTATCAACTGCTTTTTTGTGCTTATTGATATACCTCGATCTCGCCAAATCTTCTCCAAACGGTTCATTGCTTCTTTAGCCATTTGAATCCTGCGACTAATCTCAGGTCTACAACTGCCGTTATTGGAGATAAGCGAACCGAGGTACACAAAGTCTACGTAATCGGTTGAAAATATGCAAACGCTTATTGGCTCAGATCATTTTCCAAAATTCGCTGAAGAGATTGGTAATAAACATGCAAGTGCTCATTGGATTAAATAAATTTGCCATAACGTGTTTGTGCTTAATACCCATGTAATTGGTTCGAACCATGCAATACCTTGTGTGGTTGATATGCAACGGTTTCCAATCTGTAGCTAAATCACAAATAACTCAAATATTGGCCAGTATCGGAACAGCAACTGACGGTTCCACGACGGAAGAACTACTATGAAGATTAAACAATGGGGAGTGTAGTACCAAAACTGTTTTATTTAATACCTGTTAAAAATTTTAAGGAAAAAACCTAATTACAAAAAAAAAAATAGTCAAAAATATATTAAAAACAGCAAGTGAAACTTAAGTGTGCACATAAATATATTATACTCTTTATCTTTTAATAAACTATGTAGGTACTTTCCATTTATAAATAAAAAAAATATGTAACGTAACCCGCAAACAAGCCTCAGCTTTGCGGTAACAAAAATAAAATTATGTATGTTATTTTATTTGTTAAAAAAAATATTTTTAAAAAATGTTTAGCATATTTTTAAAGAACGTTGATAGTTATTTGTGATTAAGCTGCTGAGTGGTATTCTGAATGGAATTGCGCGCAAAGAGATCGCATTGTTAGCGTGTATTTAGTACATAAATACGCGTTGAAAATGCGTTTTTTTCGCACGCCTTTGTGTTTAGAGTATCACTCCTAGGAGGCGCGCCTCCAAGGAGAGGCGGGGACTATGCCAGGGGAGGCGCCATTAAAAAAAAGAAAATTGTTTAATTATATAATTTTGAATAAATCTTGGCCGAGAGTATGGATCTTTGTAGGTATTGCAAATAAATGCGGGTACTTCTACCGTTTGTAACGTCTTATTTATGTAAAACGGGCTATCCGGCATTGGCTGCAATGAAAACCAAATATGGAGCCAGGTTAGTAGTCAAAAAGGAGATACGAGTGGCACTCTTCACATTGCTCCCAAGATTTGATAAACTTTGTGCCAATGAACAACAACAACAGAAGGATTTTAGCTGGTTTGATATTCTTGCACAAATATATATCTAACTGTATACTGGTAGTTTAACTTAAGCTGGCGCGTTTAGAAAACTCACACTAACGCATTTAAAATCTACAGGATGTTAATTGAAAAAAAAGTTGTATTAAATTTTAACAAAATGTGCTATCTTTTTTTTAAATTCGGTGTTGCATCAGAGAGTTGTGTACCTATATGAAAAAAAAAATTGGTAAAGAAAATGTAACATTAGTTTACTATAATACTTTGTTTCATAATTTAATATTTTTAAAATATTTTTTTTTAATTTTGTGATTTACTAATTAAAGTCCTTCCAAGAACAAGGGGCAATTTAAATTTGAAAAAATATATTTTTTATATTAAATTACTCTAGAACTAGAATGCGAAATTGTGTAGATTGTTTTAAGTATATAAATAACAAGATTTATTGTCTATTTTTAAGCGTGTATACATATTTTCTCCGATATAATTTTTACTGTGCATTTTAATTACATTTTATTAATTATTATTATGATGAACACAAAATATTAAATTAAAATCATGCTTGTTTAAAATAAATACTCGTAAATATATGACATTTTCTTAAGTAATTGCCTTTTTTCGCTCTAATCCAAAAAAGATTTTTAAAAACATTTAATATGACAACAAGATTTTTAAAATAAGTATTCTGTACATTAAACATATTTTGTGTAAGTTTTGCGAAAGCGCCATCACTACATAATCGATCTATTTATGATTTAATTAAATGAAAATACCTACATAACTACGTAACTTAATACTCGTACATATTATTATATTTTTACTATTAAGAATCGCAGCAAAATTCAGACGAACGCAGAAGCACCCTGCGTATATTGTATTACCATATCATTAGCAACTAATGAAGCAATAGTTGTCTATGTCACGCTCATAAGCGTGTCTGAGCGCGAGAGAGACAGATATTATTTTCATAATGCGTATGCCGTGAGATGTCATACCATGGGCTAATTCACTGATACTACACAATGCGTATGTGTAAGTATAGCGCACGCGCCAGCTTATAAAAATGCACAAGTAGATGCCCACGATATCCTTGCTCAGGTAAACTTTAATCTACCTCGCCGTAACTTGCGTACCAATCCTCTTTTGCGTACCAATCCAATATTTGCTGTGTGAAATTAAAAAACTAACATCGGATTCTTTTCCCCTCTGCCAAAGATCCTCAGAACAGTGAACAAAATTTCATTAACAGGTTATGTCGATGTGTTCCTACAGCAAGGGCAAGCATTCAAGAAGCAAGCGGTGTTGTCACTCCTGACTGACGATGACACACTTGCCATGTCCGCCTAGATTATGCCATATTTATACCTTTGGTTAATTATACCTTTTGTAAATTTAAATAAATTTTAAGACTGTTAAGATTAAGTATTACTCATTAATGCCAATCTGTTAGGACTAACTTAAGCCTGTTGATTGGTTTAAAAAAAAAACAACCCTCACATTCAATTCAACCTCTAAAATAAATATACATAAACGTATATGTAATAGCATAAACCTTGTTATTATTCTGTTAATAAGGAACTTTAGCCCTACGAAAAATTGGATACAATAAATGTTTTATTGTGCGCGGTAAAAATTTAAGTATTAAATTGTACTGCAAAGCTTCCTAAAAATGAACGAAAAAATAATTAATTTTTTTAAAACGGACTACTTTGAATGACGTCACAGGTTCATATAAATCAACCTATGATATGAGAGCTATGGAAGATTTCCGGTTTGCTAGTCATGGATAGACCAATGAGAAGAACTGAATGAGAATAAATAAAAAAGGTGTTTTTATATTGGTATGGAAAATTAATACCAGTTGAAAACACTAACTAAAATCCGTTTTATTAAATAAAAAATAACAATTCGGATGAACATATTCATAAAAAATACATCAATTAAATCAAATAAGGTCACAGACTAGTTGGAATTTGACCTTAAATAATGCAAATAACAACGGAAGGAATCAGGTACTCTAACGAGAGTCAAACTGTCAAAATGTGAATTCCATTTAGGCGAAATTGCGGATTGCAATCTAACGGACAAAAATAAACGCCATAAAGAAGATTATCAGCCATTGGGAAACAAAAACATGACTTTTTTATTTAATTTATTATGATAAAAGTTAGTCTTTGTTTGAAAATACGGTCTCAAATGGTTAAGACCCACACATTTGGTTAAACACATGCAAATGCTAATTTTCGCAAACCGTTTTGCCAGAATGTGTTTAAGACCCAGTAAATTAGTTAAAAATTAGACATAAATATTGTTTTTAAATTCATCCTGATATCAAAATATTTTGAGTTTGTTTATATTAACATATTACAACAGAGATGCAGAACATTTAATAAAAGGAAATATAGAAGTCTAGGCATCTACAGGGCTTATGAACTGTCAATGGCTGGTTTGAGTGGCCGCTTTACACACTGTGTAACATTCACCATTCTGCCTAAATTTGAACATCTATATTCCTTCAATTCTTTCATCTGTTGATGTTTGTGAAGTCATATTTTTGTAGTTTGTGAAGCCTTATCTTAAATGATACCTTATCTTAAATGTTCTTCATCTCTGTTGTAATATGTCATCCTGATATTTTACCGTACACATTTATGGCAAATTAAGTTCGACGACAATGCTGCCTACCAACATACAGTAACCATTAAAAAAAAAAATTAAAGCTGTTTTATACGTAAGCTTTTCCATTCCGGATTGATGCTGTTATACAGTTTAGGGCCCAAGAATATATAACACCTCTGAAAGAATGCTGTCCTAGTTTTTGGTGTTACTACATAATTGTTTATCGCAGCCGTGTACTATATTCATGAACGTAACATCTTTATATGTATAAACTTAATGTATTTATTTAATATGTAATATATTTTCTTTACTAACTTTGTATACTTTGTGGAAATCTGTTATTTGTTCTGAGTTTATACACTATATCCGTTTGTTTACTATAAACATGTATGTAGTACTGTTGGTTTCCCAAATGAAATAAAATAAATTAATTAATTAATGACGAGTAAGGTTTGCATTCCCAATAGATGACGCTCGTCAACCCGAATATTATCAGCACATTAATTTTCACCATCCGAATGAATATGTACATCTGCAAAGCCTTAAACCACCTAGTTTGCACGATAAAACCGTCTACTGTCACTATCACACCAATGAGCACCTACTGAAAACTGGATGTGACAGAAGTCATTTTTTCTTTTTCAAAGAAATATTAGCGCCCTTATAATTTTCCCAGATATTTCAATTTAAGTTGCCATTTTCAACGAGTTGTAAATAACTTACTATTAGAAAATGGAAATCAAATTGGGGTAGAGTGGGGCTCGAACCTTGGACCTCCGAGGGTCCGTGAGTCCGCAACGCTAGCCACGGGACCACAACCCGACTCGAAATATAGGGTGATAATTTTATTATTTATTTAAAACAACAAGCACTAATAAGTACTTTGGCGGACTGATTGCTAAAAAACAATATTTTTTAGCCAACCAAAAAACAGACTGGTCCAAGAAGAGATAGTCAAAAATTTGTACCAAAAAACCATAAATATTTATCAAAAGAAATAAACATAACTACTACTACCATCACGCCATTTCCCCGTAAGGGTAGGCAGAGAAAATAGACCGCCACACACGTCTATCCTGGCATACATTCCTAGTTTCTTCCACATTCATAAATCTTGTCATACATGCCTTTCGGTTCTGTCTTCTTTTGACATGATCAGACTTAAGATTTTGGTTTATCTGATTATGCCACGTCTTCTTTGGTTGTCCTTGTCTCACGTTGCCGTTTAATTTCACCACATATACTTGTTCCACCATTCTTTTGTCGTCCATTCGTTCCACATGACCAAACCATCTCAGAGACCCATTCTTAATCTTATAAGTTATACTTGACTCAGATTTACACTCTCGCCCGATTTCATCAAACTCGTATATACATAAAAAAAACGATTTACAAAAAATAATACCTGTTTTGAATTGGGGAGATAAAACTTGCACATATAAACTTTTTTTAAAAGTACATTATGTTAAACATATTAAATGATGAGGAATGTGGGATCAGATAATAATTTTAGAAGGAGAGAGAAAGAAGAACCCAGGAAAAAAAGGCATACAAATATGTACTCTAAAAAAAAAACAGTAAGTTTCTAGGAGTTCGGGATTCTGAGGATATTATAATAATGTTTCAAACGTTTTATGGAGGTGGCTAGAGAGCCATAAACAATTGACCAAATAGATGCTGCTAGTTCAGATCTGGGACTCAATGAATATGAGCAAAACTAAGCTTATGATTATTGATCGAGCTAATAAAGTAGCACCATTATCCTTACTGCGCAACTTAGAAAGAGTCAACAATTTCATTTATTTAGGTTCTCGCATCAGCGATGGCGGTGGGTGTGAAGGTGAAATACGGCGACGTGTTGGTATTGCCAAAGGTGCTATGAGTCGGCTGGTGAAGATCTGGAAGAATCGCAGTATAACCATTAACACCAAAAAGAGACTGGTGGAAGGCTTGGTTTTATCAGTGTTCATGTACGGTGTGGAGTGATGGACACTGAGGGAATCTGAAATGAAAAAAATCGAAGTTTTCGAGATGTGGTGTTGGCGGCAAGTGCTGCGGATTCCGCGGACGGCCAGACGTACCAATGCATCTATTCTCCAAGAACTGGACATAGAAGAAAGACTGATATCCATGTGCGAGAAAAAAATCCTGCAGTTTTTTGGGCATATTTCCAGGGGAGACTATTATAGTTTGGAGAAAACTATTCTCCTGGGAAGTTTCAAAGGGACAAGGTCGCGTGGACGTCAACCGACAAGATGGAGCGGCACAGTCACTAAGTTATCAGAATCATCACTGACGAATGCCTATAGAAGAGCACAAGACCGTTCCAGATGGAGGGAGACTGTCCACAGACGAGCCATGCCTGGAGTCAGGCGTAATCACCATCCTCAGACATGAGGCACGGATTGAAGAGAGAAAGAGGGTGAATTTTTTTATTTGAAGAGGTAGCTCATTCCAAAGTCTAACAGCTTGAACGGAAAAGGAAAGCTAAAAAATGATGTGCTCTGTCGAGGAATGGAAAGACTTTTTTCCTGAGAAAAATGAAGCAAAAGACCATGATCAGAAAGTTAAATGAATTTCTCAGCAAGATATGTGGAGCGCAAAAGTTGTGAAGAATATTATAAAGAAGTGAGAAATATTTCAAGTTTATGCGCTGATAAAAATGAAGCCACTTGAGTTCGGAACGAAAGGTAATACATGGTTATACTTTTTGAGATTAAAAATAAAGCGGATGCAACGTTTCAGACGGTCAATAAGTTCCAAAGTAAATTTCATCGGTTTTAAAAAATATATATATTTGTCAATAGGTCATCAAACAAATTAAATAAAAATATGTTTGTTTATGATTTTTTAAAGTTTTGTAACTTAGAAATTACTCCTATCGAGAAGTCGCGTGCCGTCGTCGGCGAGTTATGCTGCTATTGGAAGAATAACCACGTAGCTGGCGAAATACACTAAACTTTGTAAAAAATGGTTACCCGGATACCGGATATTGGAAATCTAACACAACATATATCAACGCTATACTTGATTGTTTATTGTTCAAATGAGCCTGTGACATTTCAAAGTACTTTATTTTAAATATTTAAGACTAAATATTTTAAAAGAAAAACTCCGCTGTGCAATTAAATGCTCTAATTTTTACTAAGTGTGAGAAAACATTTTAATATCTAATTTCCCGTAGCACTGAAATGCGTTACTGCAATCACCAGATAAAAACTTACGTCTTTCTAGAGCGTTTTTCAAAAACATTTTTACTTATAAAATAAACATGTTTGAAACGCTTCTTTAATGCTGTACTCAGGAAAAACGCACAAAAAATGAGAAAATCATACGATTTCGCCATTTGAAAACGAATGTTTTTCAAAAAAAGCACAAACATAAATTAGATAAAAACAATAATTTTTAAAGCTATTTTCTATTAAAAAAATAAGCTTTAAAGATTTATGTAACTAAAATATAATTTTTTTTGACCGGCAGATTACGCCGTTTCAAATTTAGACTTAACTTTGGTATCTCGATTCTCATATAAAGACTAAGTTTTTTTAAAAGAATTTACCCGCTAAACTTCTATTTGGAGGCTTGTCTGGAGGTGGTAAAATGTGGATATGGAAGGAGATTATGAAAAATATATCACAACACCTAGACCAATAGAGAAAAAATATTTCTTTATTTTTTTCCTTGCAACTGGCGGGAATCGAACCCACGACGCCAGTTTCAAAGTTAGCCGTCTAACCAACTGCGCCACGGCGCTTGCCAAGTATTAAACTAAAAAAAATCAAATGATTTAAAGATAATAGATTCAAAATTAAAAAATCCGGAAGCTTAATTTTATTTTATTGTTTTTGAAAAAAAATACAAGCATTTTAAATCACATTAATTTTTGTAAAATTTTCCTTTATTTCTACGTAAAATTATGCCTTGGATTATATTTGTTAAAAAAGTTAAGCTTTTAAAATATTCGCCTTTTTTTAAGGAGATAATTCTGATTTTAATATTGAATTGCTAACAATATCTTATTTAAGTTTTATGACCAGTACCGGTAAAGGCCACAAGAAACAATTTTTTGTTTTTTTAATATATTTTTTTCTATTTTTTTATTTATTCAGATAACAAATAAATATACAATATTACAACTAAATATTTTTTTTACATTAATTAAATACATATAATATTTGCATTAACATTTCCCAATGCGTAAAAGAAATAAACAATTCTTGCGTACACAATTGGGGAGTGACGGCTTACAATAGTTTGTTTATTTTATTTTTAAATATTAATATTTTTAGAATAACATATTTGAATTACAAAAAAATCTTATAAATGGTGTTTTGAATCAGTGCTACATAAAAATAATGTTTTTTATTTATTCACTTTTTTATTTACACCTTTTATTAAAAATACAATTTTACGTTCACTTAGCCCAGCTAACAAGGGTACATACCCAGTTCCAAGCAAGGCAATTACATTATAATATATGATAATAGTTAACAAATTGATAGAGAACACAGACTAATAAAATATAAACTTACTCGTATACATATTTTGATACATTTACATACACACATACACATATGTACACATATATATACACATTACACATATACACATGTAGATACACACACACTTACATTCACCCATGCGCATACACATACATACATTCATAAACATAGACAATTTATTTATAATGCGAAACTTCATGGTTACCATCTCTTTATATATTTTTTAAAATTATTCTTTATTTTCATATTTTATTTTCGACATCCAGTAAGAATCTCCGATCCGTGGCATGCATCTACCTTTCTGACTCCCTACGACCAATGTCATGAAAGAACGAGGTCAACACCTTCTGCAACTTGACAACACTCGCGTCTTTCCACGATTCTGGCAAAAGATTATGGACCTTTTTGCCTCCGTAATAGTGTTGTCTCGATGCCAGAACAATGTTGACCCCTTCACTTAGTATCAGATCCCAATTAGAGTATCTTGTATTATGGTTGTGGTTGACGCTTGGGTAAATGTCTCTATTTATGTGTGTAACCACTACCGTTCTCAATATATACTGTTGAATAATATTCAGTACTCTAAATTCTTTGAAGAGCAAGTCACTTGGATAACGAAATGTTTTTTTTTAATTACTCTGATTAAAGATTTCTGTGCAATTGCTACAGGTATTATAAATGTAACTTTTCACTTCTTCCTTAAATATTTCGTATTCAATACTTAGTCTTTATATAAGAATCCAGATGCCAAAGTTTAGTTTAAATTTGAAATGTCGTAACCTGCCGGTCGAAAAGTAATTACATTTAAGTTATATAAAACGTTAAAGTACATTTTTTAAAAGAAATACCTTTAGAAAATATTGTTTCTATCTAATATGAGTTTTTTTTATAAATTTTATTATTATCTACCCTTGCGGGGAAACGGTGCGACATTTTTTTAATTTTTTTAAAGTTTAAATGTTAATGCTTTCAATATTAATAATAAAACACCTTATTTTTCCACCCTCCTTGTACTAATACTGTAGCGAAATTGAGCAAACTCTATCAGAAAACACAGTATTATTGACGGTGTATGGCTTCAATTTGGGCTCGTGTGATAGCTGTATCGCCCCAACTCGAGTGGGATGACGTCACGAGTTTAATGAGTTGGAAGCTTGTGGTTGGGAAACGTGTATCATGAATATGTGAGATGAATTCAGGTGAAAGCTCTCCCCAACTTTCAGGTGGATGGTTAATTATAATCGAAACTTATCGATGATAATCGAGTAGTCATTAATTATAAAGTTCATGTTTTCCTCGATTAACATTTCGCATCTAGAAAAAGGACAAACATTTGGACAAACTCAAATATTGTAATTAAACTAACTGGTCCGAGGAGAAGTTTAAAAATTGGAAAATTGTTTTAAGGCGTTGCGCATTGCCTAGTATGTGACATGATTCAGTCAGAAGAATCCCTTCGCAACAATAAAGGTTTCAGCTCTTTAACTTCACTAAAATCAACAGATGGAAGAATTGAAGAGATATGGATGTTCAAACATAGGCAAAATGGTGAATGTTACACAGTGTGTAAAGTGGCCACTTAAACCAGCCAATGACGGGTCATAAGCCCTGTAAATGCCTCGACTTCCATATCCCCTTATTAAAGGTATTCTCCATCCCTGTAGTTTTTTGTTATATGGATATGTTATTTTGTTAAGTTTACGTGATGTTATTTGTTTGTTCGCCCAAGATGTGTAATTTTTACGAATTATATGACAAAATGTTGAAATCGTGAATATTTTTCATCTCTTTCAATATTTTTATATTATCTACAAATACGAAAACATGTACATTATCAAACATTTTAATTTCCTTATTTGTAAATATCAAAAATAATAACGGACCAAGATGCGAGCTTTGAGGTACTCCACTAACTGGTTGAAATTAATATGATAATATATCATTGATTTACCCAGACAGATTTCTATGAAATAAGTGTGTGTATGTGAGCTCAGGTAATAATCCCTGTTAATACCTAGACTTTCATATTTCCTTGACTAAAATGTTCTCCAGCTTGGTTGTAATATGTCACTGTCTTTATTCCACATGGGATGAAATCGAAACAAAATGTTGTTGATTATGAGAGAGGAAAAGAGGAGAGATTAATCTCAAAGAATATAATGATTAAAACAGAGAAAATTTAGGCATGTTAGATAGTGGATAAGAGATGATTAAACACTCAAACCGCATAGACAATTGATAGATACTGTGTTA